>NW_022196801.1:0-299601 GCF_008641045.1 Pistacia vera
ATTTGGGGATAGGGAAAAATTTGAGAAGCTTTTGCAAAGAAAAAACCAAATAAATAAAAATGGAGAAGAATTAAGAGAGATCACAGAGAATACAGGGAGAGACTAAAGAGAAGAGGAGGCGGCCTGTGGTTTGAAGTGAAATGGAGATGAAATAGGGTTTAAATATGTCAGAGCTAGGTTTTGCAATGCGTACTTTCTTTTCAACCCTTTATAGTTTAAAAAATGTGCATTATTTACCCCATAGAATGTCATTTAACACCCTATAAGTTTTAGGTCTTATTTATACCCTTTTCGAGTTTGTTTGTTTTTTTTTTTTTTAAATTGGAGTTAACGACTTTTTCTCACCCAAATAATGGTTTAATAACACTTTCATATTTACAAACTTTTAAAATACTATTTTAGTACTTAAATTTATATTCTAACGACAAACAGAAAGTAAACTCGGTCTAAATTGTTAGGGCTTTTAAAGAAGGAATACTGATGAGTCTTTTGGTAGTAGAAGATTCGATTTTAATGGTTGGGATTGATCGGAATTTGATTTAGGAGGGTGATTGTTTAAACCTTAATTGTTCGATTGTTAACGATTGACAAGATCAACAAAAATAAAACTTGATTGGTTTTTGTGAGTGATGATTGTTAAAAAGAATGATAGTGGTATGAGATCACAACGATGTAAAAATAAAAAATAAAATATAAATTTAAATAATAAAATAATATTTTAATAACTTAGGGTGAAAAATTATCATTAAACCATTTGGATGGGAAAAAGTCGTTTACTCTTTTAAATTGGGTTGTCTTCGTGGGTGGGCTTAAGATTTAAAAGGGTTTTATTATATTAAATATTCTACATTAAATCTACCTAATTCTTAATCCTTATCCTATATTCTCACCTAACACGTTCTTCAAAGAGTGCCATATAATTTGTTTGTTTGTTTAAGGTTAAAATAATAATTAAATACCAAAGATTAATATCCATGAGTCATCTTGTTTGAATGAGAGAATTCGTGGTNTATCATATCATTTAGCAAATTATGACTTCATTTTATATTCCAACATCACATAAGATTACACGTTACTTAAGTAAGAGTTTTGGTATAACTTTTGGCCTTTTGGGACGTGAATATTTGGTTTTTTTTTTTTTTTTTATCTACACAATAATGATGCAATATCAAGGAGGAGAAAAATGATGTAGCATTTTAATGATGAGAAAATCATCCCAGAAAGCAGTAAAATATTAATATGAGATGGTTTTACTATCTTATTTAATTAATATGACGAGAGACCCATATATGGCACTATTTCAATAGACCGTTTCCTCACATACATCAAGGAAATGATGTCATGAGATTGTCTCACGGATGAGGTTTTTTTTTCAGTCAATTAGTATAATAATAAGAATGACATATATTGTTTAGTAAAAAAACTTACATGAGATGATCTCGTTAAATCATTATGCTAACATGGTGAGAGACCGCCTGTTAATAATAACTTTTTAAAACCATCCATAGTAGAGGTGATTATTATTTATTAAACGAACGATCCATAGTAGTGGTTGTTGAAAAACAAAACTATCGTATATATGATACTATTTAATTGATTTCAATTAAATGGTCTCACAACATCAATATGACAATGTGGTGAGATCAACTCACAAAAGTATTTCTTATCATAAGATATATATAAAATGATCATCAGAACTATTACTCGGTTGATAGTGTTAATGTCTCAGGAGATTAATTGAGGTGTGCGTGAAACTAATCTGAATGCCTCTAGTTATAACAAATAAAAAAAAAAAAAAATTGTTACTATTTATAAAGATAAATTTATATAATTAAAATTAATGTAATACAAAAAAAATAATGAATAATAATAAAAATAATATAATTACAAACTTTATTCACTTCTTATGACTCCAAGACTGCGACAAGCCTACCAGTCTTCTTCTTTTTCTTCTTCAATCCGTAATAAATGAAATGAATTAAAAGATCCCAAAAAACTAGACCGACCATTCAACGACTTTACGTCTCCCATCATTATCATGCCTTTTGCAAAGAAAAGAAAAAAAAAATTGGTGAAGAATCAAGAGAGATCACAGAGAATACAGGGAGAGACTAAAGAGAAGAGGAGGCGGCCTGTGGTTTGAAGTGAAATGGAGATGAAATAGGGCTTAAATATGTTAGAGCTAGGTTTTGCAATGCGTACTGTCCTTTCAACCCTTTATAGTTTAAAAATGTGCATTATTGAACCCATAGAATGTCATTTAACACCCTATAAGTTTTTAGGTCTTATTTATACCCTTTTCGAGTTTGAGTTTTTTTAAATTGGAGTTAACGACTTTTTCCCACCTAAATAATGGTTTAATAACACTTTCCTATTTACAGGCTTTTAAAATACTATTTTACTACTTAAATTTATATTTCGACGACGAATAGAAAGTAAATTCAGTCTAAACTGTTAGGGCTTTTAAAGAGAGAATGTCGATGAGTCTTTTGGTGGTAGAAGGTTGGATTTTAATGGTTAAGATTGATAAGAATTTGACTTAGAAAATGTGGCTGCTTAAACCTTAATTGTTCGATTATTGGCGATTGACAAGGTTAGCGGGAGTAAGACTTGATTGGTTTTGGTGAGTGATGATTGTGGAAGAAAATAGTTGTGGTATAAGATCACAACGATGTAGAAATCGGAAATAAAAAATATAAATTTAAATAATAAAATAATATTTTGAAAATTTAAGGTGAAAAATTATCATTAAACCATTTGGATGGGAAAAAGTCGTTTACTCTTTTAAATTGGGTTGTCTTCGTGTGTGGGCTTAAGACCAAAATTTTGACTATTTCAGTGAGTATGATTGTTATGTCTCAAATTGTCTCCTTTTATATATATATATATAAAAGGGATTCGACTTAATTCTTATCCTATGTTCTCACTTAACATGTTCTTCAAAGAGTGTCATATAATTTGTTTGTTTGTTTAAGGTTAAATTGAATATACAAAATTTCAATATTAATTAAATACCAAAGATTAATATACATGAGTCATCTTGTTTGAATGAGGAATTCGTGGTCACGATACTATTATATTAATAATTTTTAATATTAATAATATCAAATATTATTATATTAAAAATTATTTCGCTTCTTGAAAGTTCTCTTAATTCCTGGCATGTAACCAAGTCCTGTTAATACTTGCGCCTCTGTTCTTTTACATCTACTGTTATACAGATTTATGTCTGTGGGGAATGCAATTTAAATTTTTTTTTTTTTTCCTTTTCTCTCTCAGAGGCTACTCTGGTGAAACATCCAGGAAGACATCACACTTCAAAGAAACAAGGCATTAATCAAATAAAGTACATCAACACTCTACAGGGACATGCGTGTTTGAGGTTTGGGTCATTTGGTGTCAAGGACTCTCATATATGTTTATTTTCTGGGGCTGTAGATTGTGATTTTGTTGCTGTTATGTTGAAGCTGAGACTTGAACTGTAACCGATTTGTTTGTGTTGTTCTATTGTTCTCTTCTTCACTTAAAGCATATTGATTGGGTTTACGAATGTTTTCATAGAATTGCATTAATGGTACCTGGCATTTAAATGCTGAATTATTTGTTTGGTCTTTTCATGGCTTATTCATTGTTTTGCTTGTAACTTTATTAAATACGTGTAATTTACTTTTGGTATTTCTGATTATATGCATTATAGTTTGGTATTGCAGTTTTAAATTGTAGCATCAACGTAAGAATCCAAGGCCTAATCCCGGTACCAATCCTTTAATGGGTGTTGGTCCGAAGCCTGGAGGTTTTCCACCACTGAATGCTTTTGGGTAAGTGAATTTTTTTAAGGTTTTAGGTAACTGAGCTACTTGGACTCTGACTGTCTGGAAATTTAACTTAAATTGTATTCTTCCAGGCATTTCAGCCTACTCCTGCTGCTCTTCCAACTTCTTTTGCTGGATGGATGACGAATCCATCCCCTTTCCCTTACCCCTCAGCTTCTGTAGGGCCTATAGGTTTGATTGCTCCTATAATGCACGTAGCTAGAGAGAAACTTATATTACAGCAGCTTCAGCTGTTTTAGTTTTCTTCCGCTTAATGCCTTGAAATTATATTGCCGACGCGACAACCCGACCAATGACTATCTTGATGCAGATTCTGACACCGAAGTTAGATTTTTGAACCTCATTTGGTTGGATTTTGTTTGTGTTTGGTAATTTGCTTAAAGTTTGAATTTTCAATTATTTTTTGTTTGTGTGTGACGATACGGATTGTCATTTTCCAACTATTGATCTGTGAGCTCTTGGATCTCTGTGATGTTTGCATAGATACAGTAGTTATGTCTTCACTTGTGCAGAGAACTCATTTTTCTCATACTTCAATTTCTTAATGAAGAGAAATTCAAGAACCTCTTCACAGGTACGCTGCCAATTATGCACTTTTTTTTTTTTTTTCTTAAATTCTTAATTGTTAATAAACATGTGGACATGTATTTTGCTGAATTTGTGTCATTTACATAACATATATATTTTTTATATGCCAAGTTCTGTGAGGTTGTGTTAGGGTTTATTGATGTATGGTAATTAATTTAGATTGGATCAAGATCGGTTTTTTCTTAAACATGAGGTATTTTGAAGACATGGTGACAAATGGAGAGTGGGTTGAGGTCGGGAAGTATCTCTCTGGTTCACAAGGTGGTGATATAGATATTCCATGAAGATTTTCTTTTAGAGATTCGAAAACAGAAGTACCTGAAGCTTCAGACAATACATCTTCTCAAGTGCATTATTGACTTCACTTTATATTCCTTATATTTTTTCAGTTTTACAGATTTGTTTGTTATAACTTTGGAGTGTGTTTAAATTCTTTAATGCCTTCTTCTTGACAAAAAAAAAAAATTAATTTAGGCGTGATCGTGCTAAAGGTGTGGATATATTAGTTAAAGATTTGAAAGTTTTTGCTGTGTTTAATGAAGAGCTTTTCAAGGAGATCACACAGCTATTGACATGGAGACTTTAGGTATATATTTGATATATCTTTAAGAATTTGTGCTGAACTGTTTTTTCCATAGCTTAGTATGTCTTCTACTTTTGTGTCTTATTTAAAAAGAAAGAATCGTATCTCTTTATGATAATTTGATTGTGGTCTTACTTGCAAGATCATGAACAGCTCTCGAAATATGGAGATACGAAGTCTGCTAGGTAGAATGCAAAAAAAAAAAAGGCAAAAACAAACCAAGATAAAAACAAAAAAAAAAAAAAAAAAAAAAAAAGCTAACTGAACGTGATGGCTACACAGATAAGTTAACACTTGAGATCAGAGTATATACCGTTGGGAAGTTCTTTTCTTTCTTGTCGTGTCTATCTTTATGATTTTGTAACTTTTGTTATGCTTTTAAGTGAACTGTCACTTTTATTAGCTTTGAATTGAGTTTACAATTAGCAGCATCAGCGGTGTAAGAATCCAGGCCTGATCCCAACATAAGACCTATTGTAGACCACAGTTGTGGAAGCTCAAATGGTGCTCAAGCGGTACATATTGGTCTCCTTACGCTTTACATTGATCGCCCCCCGGCCCCCCCACTCCCCCAGTACATCCTTAATGGGTGCTGTTTTCAAAGCTGGAGGTTTTCCACTACTGAGTGCTCATGGTGTTAGTAAAAATTTGAAGGTTCTAGGTAATTGAGCTAACTTGGACTCTGACTGCTTGGCAATTTAACTTTAATTGTATTCTTCCAGCCATTCAGCCTACTCTTGCTGTTCTTTCGACTTCTCTGCTGATGGATGCAATCCATCCCCTGTCCCTTCATCCTCAGCTTCTGGCAGGGCCTATAGGTTGACTGCTCCTAATAATGCAGGTAGCTAGAGGAATTTTTGAATTTCCACTTGACTTAATGCTGGCTGTCTTTAGCATGTTTTACATAAAAGAATGTTTTGGATACAGTGATGGATTATTCTTCTGGGTCATTTACTTCTATGGATTGAATGTTACATTTTCTAAATTGGGTTTTTCTTCAGGTTAATGGCTTTTATTTGCTTTCTGTGCTTCCTTTTTTTATATATTGTTTCTGCTTTCTGGTGCAATTCATCATTGGTAGGTGACTAATTGTATTTGGAATTGTGATTTCTATTATAACACTCACTGAGAGTTCTAAAGTGCACCAGTCTATTCGGGGATTTCTTATGGATATTTTTGAGCTGGGCCTCTTTGCAGGTCACATCTACTTTTTTAGTTCTGTATGACAAAACTAATTGCGATGTTTTGATTGCCTCATAATTTCAAGAGAAAAAAGGAATCTTCCCCCTTTTTCTCATTCTGCTTTTGCAGTTCTTCCTTAGGGGTTGCTCTGTTAGATTATGAACATGTTACTTTGTTAATTTCTTTACTTTTTTAGTTCTGTATTGACAAAACTGTGTGCGAGTGTTTGATTGCATCAATATTCAGAGAAAAGGAATCTTCCCCCTTTTTCTCATTTCTGCTTTTGCGGTTTCCTTCTTAGGGGTTGCTCCTGTTAGATTTATGAACATGTTACTTTGTTAATTTCTTTACTTTTTTAGTTACTGTATTGACAAAAACTGTGTGTCGAGTGTTTGATTGCCTCATAATTTCAAGAGAAAAAGGAATCTTCCCCCTTTTTCTCATTTCTGCTTTTGCTGGTTCTTCCTTAGGGGTTGCTCCTGTTAGATTTATGAACATGTTACTTGTTGTAGATTTCTTTACTTTTTAGTTCTGTATTGACAAAAACTGTGTGCGAGTGTTTGATTGCCTCATAATTTCAAGAGAAAAAGGAATCTTCCCCTTTTTTCTCATTTTTGCTTTTGCAGTTCTTCCTTGAGTTGCTCCTGTCAGATTTATGAACATGTTAGTTGTTTATCTATCTATATAAAATTAAAATGTTATTAAAAAAATTGTACTGAATTATTACTATTATAAGATAAATTTATATATTAAAATTAATGTAATACAAAAAAAAAATATGATAATAATAAAAAATATGGCTCCGTTTGGTTCACAATTTTTGTGTTTTGGAAAAGTTTTTTGAAAAGTAAAAAAAAAGTTGAATGTGGGTGGGTATTACGATGTAGGATTTATAATTATAAAATACCCCCTATGTTATGTTTTTTTACAAAACACCCTTATATATAAACATTAAAATAACAAAACCCCCATCCACCCTCAAAGGACGAAGCCGGCATCACCGCCGGAGGGTGGCCGGAGTCGCCGTAACAAAAACTTAAACTATTTAGGGGTATTAACTTGAATTAACAAATTTAGGGGGTTTAAAAAAATGTTGAATAAAGTTGAATAATATTGTGAGTTTTGGGTATTTAACTGTTTAACTTTTTTGGGAATACTAAATAGTTATTCCCAAAATCCACCCAACAAGTAATACCAATGGTAGTAAGATCAAAGTTGAGTTTTGAAGATAGTCCTGAGTTCGAACACCCTTGTATGTATCAAAGTCTCATAGGTGCTTTGCAATATCTCACCATGACAAGACCTGGTCTATCTTTTGTGGTGAATTAGTTGAGTCAATTTTTGAAAGCCTTTACAGTCAATCACTGGCAAGCCTGCAAGCATGTGGTATGTTACATTCAAGGTACTCTTCATAATGAACTTACTTTCACTAAAGGAGATTGTTTACATTTAGACGCCTATGTCGATGCAGACTAGGCAAGTAACATCTCTGATCACAAATCCACCGGAGGATGTTGTGGATTTTGCAGGCCTAATCTCATCCAATGGAGTTCTAAAAAGCAACAGGTTGTTGGTCTATCCTCTACTGAAGCTAAATACAGAGCTTTGGCTCAAGCCTCTACTGAAATTGCTTGGCTACAAAACTTGTTCCAAGAACTCCATATTTCAATTTCTGGTATTCCAGTATTGTGGTGTGACAACACTAGTGCCAAAGCATTGGCTTCTAAACTTGTTTTTTATGCTCAAACGATACATATTGAACTTGATGTTCATTTCATTCGAGAAATGGTACCTCTAATCGTCTTATGGTTCAATATGTGGCCTGTACTTTTCAAATTGCTGATATTCTGACAAAACCACTTGCCAGCTCTTGCTTTCAAAATCTTCGAGAGCAATTACACATTCGTTCTTCAGTTCCCGTTCTCTAATCATCTGAGTTATTGCTTGAGCAATGACGTCAATACGGCAAGCTTCAAACTCAGCTGCTTCTTAGCTGTTTTTTACAGGGTGGTTTAGTGCAGTAGCAATTTCTAGTTTGGTGTTGTTGGTCTTTATAATTTGGCGTTGAAATAAGGGGTTAGGGAGAATGAAGTTGCAGTTTCTAATTTGGTGTTGCTAATATAGTTTCTAGTTTGGTATTGTTGGTCTTGATAATTTGGTGTTGCCGGTTCGAGATTCAAAATAGCAGATTGAAATAAGGTGTTATAGAGGATTAAGATAGTGTGTTGATGGTTTCTAGTCTGATGTTTCTAATATGTTGATGGTTTGCGGTTGATAACAGATCAGTTGAAGTAATTTTGCAGCTCAAGTAATTGTGCACTCTATGGTGTATGGTTGACAACAATGATGAGCAGTGAAGTGTGAAGTGATCAACAGGGAAATGATTGCTAGCTGAAGTTTAAATAGTGTTTAGTAGGGAGATGAATTCAGTTCAGTTTTTTTATATGGTTGTTTAGTTCAATTTTATTGGTTTGATTGTTTTTCTATTGTGTTAAGTACAGAAGGAGTTCATTAGAGGGGACAAAGAAATTTTTTCAAGTTTTGCTTGAGGGACGATGTCAGCAGTAATATGCAAGCTGAAACTTAAAATTTTCTTAACTGAAGAAAGAAGTGTGGAACTAATGAAGTGTGAATACACAATTGCCAGTGATAAAGGAATGAAAAGTCTGTTAAGTAAAACAATTTCGGTTAGAAAGCCTTGAAAGAATACACTGCCGCTTACAACAATCTTCAAACTGTGGAAACTTTCAAATAAATAAAGTCAAACAAAGTGCCAGCTCTTTCTTCTAAGTCTGAGAACAAACAGAGTTGCAGTAGAGAAAGACCAAAGGAATCGAATGATGAATAATTAGTGTTTGTGTGTTTGTTTGAAAGTGAATGAAGGAGTGTGATGTAAAGTGACATGGATCACTAGATTAATTTGTATATAAACCATTTTAGAGAAAGTCAGTATTGAAGCAGATTGTGTAATAGAAATCAGATCAGTTTCTTTCAATTAATTCTCTCTCTGCCGCTAGAGTTTTCTTTGCAGATTATACTTCATAACTTCAATCCAAGCCCTGAAACTTAAAAAGCATCCATCTCTCCTTGATTTGTTTGTCTTGAAGAGGGGTGGTGCCACCGGCCACTATCCCTTACCCACACAAGAACCCCTGGCATCCCACCATCAAAACCCCATCCCTTTTCCCCGGACTACACTCACCGATCACCGCCCACAACAGCCGCGTCGCACGATTGTTCTTTGCCATATTCCGGCTGATTAACGGGTTGATGGCTACAAAAATGGTGTACGGACGACCACTCACTCACTCTAATTGCTTTTTGTGTGTGATGGGGTAACTGTTGAAACAGGTTATTTCTTTTGTTATACTTGGCCGACCTCTGATCTTTTACATCTACATGTTATACAGATTATGTCTGTGGGGAATGCAATTTAAATTTTTTTTTTTTTCCTTTTCTCTCAGAGGCTACTCTGGTGAAACATCACAGGAAGACAATCCCACTTCAAAGAAACAAGGCATTAATCAAATAAAAGTACATCAACACTCTACAGGGACATGCGTGTTTGAGGTTTGGGTCATTTGGTGTCAGGGACTCTCATATATGTTTATTTCTGGGGCTGTAGATTGTATTTTGTTGCTGATTTGAAGCTGAGACTTGAACTGTAAACTTGTTGTTTGTGTTGTTCTATTTGTTTCTCTTCTTCACTTAAAGCATATTGATTGGGTTTACGAATGTGTTTCATAGAATTGCATTAATGGGTACCTGGCATTTTAAATGCTGAATTATTTGTTTGGTCTTTTCATGGCTTATTCATTTGTTTTGCTTTGTAACTTTTTATAAATACGTGTAATTTACTTTTGGTATTTCTGATTATATGCATTATAGTTTGGTATTGCAGTTTAATAGTAGCATCAACTATGTAAGAATCCAAGGCCTAATCCCAGTACCAATCCTTTAATGGTGTTGGTCCGAAGCCTGGAGGTTTTCCCACCTGAATGCTTTTGGGGTAAGTTGAAATTTTTTTAAGGTTTTGGTAACTGAGCTAACTTGGACTCGGACTGTCTGGAAATTTAACTTTAAATTGTATTCTTCCAGGCATTTCAGCCTACTCCTGCTGCTCTTCCAACTTCTTTTGCTGGATGGATGACGAATCCATCCCCTGTCCCTTACCCCTCACTTCTGTAGGGCCTATAGGTTTGATTGCTCCTAATAATGCACGTAGCTAGAGGAAAACTTATATTAACAAGCAGCATTCAGCTGTTTTAGTTTTTCCTGCTTAATGCCTTTGAAATTATATTGCCGACAGCGACAACGACGACAATGACTATCTTGATGCAGATTCTGACACCGAAGGTTAGATTTTGAACCTCATTTGGTTGGATTTTGTTTGTGTTTTGTAATTTGCTTAAAGTTTGAATTTTCAATTATTTTTGTTTTGTGTGTGACGATACGATTGCATTTTCCAACTATTGATCTGTGAGCTCTTGGATCTCTGTGATGTTTGCATAGATACATAGTTATGTTCTCACTTTGCAGAGAACTCATGTTTCTCATACTTCAATTTCTTAATGAAGAGAAATTCAAAGAACTCTTCACAGGTACGCTCCAATTATGCACTTTTTTTTTTTTTTCTTAAATTCTTAATTGTTAATAACATGTGGACATGTATGTTTGCTGATGTTGTCATTTACATAACATATATATTTTTTATATGCCAAGTTCTGTGAGGTTGTGTTAAGGGTTTAATTGAGGTATGTAATTAATTTAGATTGGATCAAGAATCAGGTTTTTTCTTAAACATAGGTATTTTGAAGACATGGTGACAATGGAGAGTGGGTTGAGGTCGGGAAGTATCTCTCTGGGTTCACAAAGTGGATGATATAGATATTCCATGAAGATTTCTTTGAGATTCGAAAACAGAAGTACCTTGAAGCTTCAGACAAGTACATCTTCTCAAGTGCATTTTGACTTCACTTTATATTCTCTTTATATTTTTTCAGTTTTACAGATTGTTTGTTATAACTTGGGAGTGTGTTTAAAGTTCTTTAATGCCTTCTTCTTGACAAAAAAAATAAAATTAATTTAGGCTGATCGTGCTAAAGGTGTGGATATATTAGTTAAAGATTTGAAAGTTTTTGCTGTGTTTAATGAAGAGCTTTTCAAGGAGATCACACAGCTATTGACACTGGAGAACTTTAGGTATTATATTGATATATCTTTAGAATTTGTGCTGAACTGTTTTCCATAGCTTAGTATGTCTTCTACTTTTGTGTCTTATTTAAAAAAGAAAGAAGTCGATCTCTTATATGTAAATTTGATTGTGTCTTACTTGCAGAGATAATGAACAGCTCTCGAAATATGGAGATACGAAGTCTGCTAGGGGTAGAATGCTAGCTGAACTGAAAACGTTGATAGAGGCTAATCCACTTTTCCACGATAACTTCAATTTCCTACCTTGAAGAATCAAGGCTACGGACACTAATTAACCAGAGGTCCTTGGGAAGTTCTTTTCTTTCTTGCGTGTCTATCTTTATGATTTTGTAACTTTTGTTTATTGCTTTTAATTGAACATGTTCACTTTTATTAGCATTTGAATTGAGTTTAAATTAGCAGCATCAGCTGTGTAAGAATCCAAGGCCTGATCCAACATAAAGACCCTATTTGTAGACCACAGTTGTGGACAGCCAAATGGTGCTCAAGCCCGTCTCACGTACCAATCCTTTAATGGGTGCTGTTTCAAAGCCTGGAGGTTTCTCCACTACTGAGTGCTCATGGTGTTAGTAAAAATTTTGAAGGTTCTAGGTAATTGAGCTAACTTGGACTCTGACTGCTTGGAAATTTAACTTTAAATTGTTTCTTCCAGCCATTTCAGCCTACTCTTGCTGTTCTTTCGACTTCTCTTGCTGGATGGATGGCAAATCCATCCCCTGTCCTTCATCCCTCAGCTTCTGCAGGGCCTATAGGTTTGACTGCTCCTATAATGCAGGTAGCTAGAGGAATTTTTGAATTTCCACTTGACTTAATGCTGGCTGTCTTTAGCATGTTTTACATAAAAAGAATGTTTTGGATTACAGTGATGGATTATTCTTCTGGGTCATTTTACTTCTATGGATTGAATGTTACATTTTCTAAATTTGGGTTTTTCTTCAGGGTTAATGGCATTTTATTTGCTTTCTGTGCTTCCTTTTTTAAATATTTATTTCTGCTTTCTGGTGCAATTCCATCATTGTAGTGACTAATTGTATATTGGAATTTGATTTCTATTATAACACTCATCTGAGAGTTCTAAATGCACCAGTCTATTCTGGGATTTCTTATGGATATTTTTGCTGGCCTTCTTTGCCAGTTCACATCTACTTTTTTAGTTCTGTATTGACAAAAACTATATGCGAGTGTTTGATTGCCTCATAATTTCAAAGAAAAAAGGAATCTTCCCCCTTTTTCTCATTTCTGCTTTTGCAGTTCTTCCTTAGGGTTGCTCCTGTTAGATTTATGAACATGTTACTTTGTTAATTTCTTTACTTTTTTAGTTCTGTATTGACAAACTGTGTGCGAGTGTTTGATTGCATCATATTTCAAGAGAAAAAAGGAATCTTCCCCCTTTTCTCATTTCTGCTTTTGCGGTTCTTCCTTAGGGGTTTGCTCCTGTTAGATTATGAACATGTTACTTTGTTAATTTCTTTACTTTTTTAGTTCTGTATTGACAAAAACTGTGTGCGAGTGTTTGATTGCCTCATAATTTCAAGAGAAAAAAGGAACTTCCCCCTTTTTCTCATTTCTGCTTTTGCGGTTCTTCCTTAGGGTGCTCCTGTTAGATTTATGAACATGTTACTTGTTATTTCTTTACTTTTTTAGCTGTATTGACACAAAACTGGGTGCGAGTGTTTGATTGCCTCATAATTTCAAGAGAAAAAAGGAATCTTCCCCCTTTTTCTCATTTTTGCTTTTGCAGTTCTTCCTTAGGTTGCTCTGTCAATTTATGAACATGTTAGTTTTTAATTTCTATATATATATATATTAAAATTGTATTAAAAAAAAATTGTTACTGTAATTATTACTATTTATAAGATAAATTTTAATTAAATTAATGTAATACAAAAAAAAAAATAATGAATAATAAAAATAATGGCTCCGTTTGGTTCACAATTTTGTGTTTTTGGAAAAGTTTTTTGAAAAAAGTAAAAAAAAAGTTGAATTGGGTGGGTATTACGATGTAGGATTATAAATTATAAAATACCCCCTATGTTTGTTTTTTTACAAAACACCCTTATAATAAAACATTAAAAGTTAACAAAAACACCCCCATCCCCCTCAAATACGGACAGCCGGCCATCACCGCCGGAGGGTGGCGAGTCGCCGTAACAAAAACATTAAAATATTAGGGGTATTTAATTGAATTAACAAATTAGGGGGTTTAAAAAATTTGAATAAAGTTGAATAATATTGTGAGTTTTTGGTATTTTACTGTTTACTTTTTTGGGAATACTAAAAGTAGTATTCCCAAAATCCAACCAAACAAAGTAAATATAATTACAAACTTTATTCACTTCTTATGACCCAAGACTGCGACAACCTACCAGTCTTCTCTTTTCTTTTCTTCTTCAATCCGTAATAAATGAAATGAATTAAAAGATCCAAAAAAACTAGACCGACCATTCAACGACTTTACGTCTCCCATCATTATCATGCCTTTTGCAAAGAAAAGAAAAAAAAAATTGGAGAAGAATGAAGAGAGATCACAGAGAATACAGGGAGAGACTAAGAGAAGAGGAGCGGCCTGTGGTTTGAAGTGAAATGGAGAAAATAGGGCTTAAATATGTTAGAGCTAGGTTTTGCAATGCTACTGTCCTTTCAACCCTTTATAGTTAAAAAGTGCATTATTGAACCCATAGAATGTCATTTAACACCCTATAAGTTTTTAGGTCTTATTTATACCCTTTTCGAGTTGAGTTTTTAAATTGAGTTAACGACTTTTTCCCACCTAAATAATGGTTTAATAACACTTTCCTATTTACAGGCTTTAAAAATACTATTTTACTACTTAAATTTATTTCGACGCCGAATAGAAAGTAAATTCAGTCTAAACTGTTAGGGCTTTTAAAGAGAGAATGTCGATGAGTCTTGTGTGGTAGAAGTTGGATTTTATGGTTAAGATTGATAAGAATTTGACTAGAAAATGTGGCTGCTTAAACCTTAATTGTTCGATTATGGCGATTGACAAGGTTAGCGGGAGTAAGACTTGATTGGTTTTGGTGAGTGATGATTGTGGAAGAAAATAGTTGTGGTATAAGATCACAACGATGTAGAATCGGAAATAAAAATTAAATTTAAATAATAAAATAATATTTTGAAAATTTAAGGTGAAAAATTATCATTAAACCATTTGGATGGGAAAAAGTCGTTTACTCTTTTAATTGGGTTGTCTTCGTGTGTGGGCTTAGAACCAAAATTTTGACTATTTCAGTGAGTATGATTGTTATGTCTCAAATTGTCTCCTTTTATATATATATATAAAAGGGATTCGACTTAATTCTTATCCTATGTTCTCACTTAACTGTCTTTCAAGAGGTGTCTATAATTTGTTTGTTTGTTTAAGGTTAAATTGAATATACAAAATTTCAATAATAATTAAATATCAAAGATTAATATCCATGAGTCATCTTGTTTGAATGAGGAATTCGTGGTCACGATACTATTATATTAATAATTTTTAATATTAATAATATCAAATATTATTATATTAAAAATTATTTCGCTTCTTGAAAGTTCTCTTAATTCCTGGCATGTAACCAAGTCCTATAAACTAATAAACGTGATTTCTTTTTCACCGTTTCAACCCGCGTCCTAGTTTGCAGGGCTGGCAACAGTTGAATAATTCTTAAGACTTAAGAGTTCTTCAAAATATAAAATTTAGAGAAAAAAAAAAAAAAAGAAGAAGAAGAAGAAGAAACGATCCACTTGTGGACGACGAATGGCCCACATGCCATAACTAGAAATGTCTTAATAAGTGTTTGGTGTGAAACATAAAGAAAAAATAACAAATATGAGGTTATATATATATTATAAGTTTAATCTTAATACTTCCAACTAAAAAAAGAAAAAGAAAATTGAAACTTGAAATTATAATTAATGGATGAACCACATGTAACTTATTATTAAATTTTTATTTTTAATTTTAAATAATACTACACTTACAATCTAATCTCACAAATTCTTTTTATAATCTCAATGTAATAGTTTGTAATTAGATAATTCGTAATTAATCAGACATGACTTATTATAAATTTATCAGTTATGACTTATAAGTTATTATACCAGAATTATGAGAAAAAATTGGTAAGATTTAGTGATAAATCAATTTTTATTATTTAATTTTACTGGTAAACGGCAAATTAAAAGCTTTTGAAATAAAAATTTATAATGAGCTAATTCTACACATGTAATGTTTTCATGGGAAGCCAAGTTGGCTTGGGTTGGTGTGCATCGCGCCACCGCCACCAATAGCTTTTCCACATCCACGTCTCTTCCATTTCATTTTTTAATTTTTAATGCGGGGGCAGTTAGTTAAGTATGAAGGGAATAACTGATATTAAGAAAGTGGATAACATGATATTTTATTTAAATGATTTGATCAAGATGTTTGTACGGTAGAAAAATCTTCAATTTAAAAAAGATGAAGACAAGACAACCCACACGTTAAATTTGAAATTATATAAATTTTATTAAATTTATATAATTTCAAATCGCAAGCACGTTTTTATTATTTTTCAAAATAACCTAATACTCTGTAGTGATTTAGGAATTAAAATTGTGTTGCCGCCTGATTGAAACTTGAAAGTGATAAAGCTAACGAATTCCTGCAGCTCAAAGTTGGTGTTTGTGAAGCTGAAGATTAAAGATTTTTCTCATTCTGATTTTTACTGCTTTTAATTACTTTGTTATTTTAGCTTCCGAAGTAAAACCTTCTAATAAAATTAAAATTCAATCTAATTGTTACTATTTATAAAGATAAATTTATATAATTAAAATTAATGTAATACAAAAAAATAATGAATAATAATAATAATAATACAATTACAAACTTTATTCACTTCTTATGACTCCAAGACTGCGACAAACCTACCGCTCTTCTTCTTTTTCTTCTTCAATCCGTAATAAATGAAATGAACTAAAAGATCCCAAAAAACTAGACCGAACATTCAACGCCTTTACGTCTCCGCTCATTATCATGGCTCTTATTTAATCTTGTCAACCAAGTCACGTGTTTTTTAACCTCTTTATGTGTTCCACTGGTACATCTTTGAAGCCAAAAGACGTGGCCACGACGACATCGTCAGATTTCAAGCCGGCTCTTATTCACTTGCGAAAGATAACATAATCTTGAAAATATTTCCTACCAGAATATTTGGGCTTTTAATTTCATACAATGTTAGTAAGTTTACCGACCATGTATTGCCCTTGGTTAAGTTATTTTACTACAAGTTGTTGCCTGGATACATGACTTTTTCTATAGTCCAAACAAATTACCAACTAAATTACCCTTGGTAAAATTTAATTTTTAATATTTTTATTATAATTTTGTCCTTTATTTAAGGGTTAATAAACAAATAAATAACGTCTAAATAACACTTCTCTTAAGCAAATTTAGTGAAAACGAAAGAGAAGAAAAGTTGGGCAGAAACATCAAAAGGAGACTAAAGATAAGCCCAAGAAGAAAATTGTGATGACGATGGTGTAATGATAGAGATAGTTTCATGCACTCGATTATAAGTTTCCATTGGGCACTCTTAGAGTACACTTTGAATTGTATGCACTGGATTAAATAACATTTTGGGTTACCCATTGTATAAGTTTTGATATTTCTGTTGCTGCTTTTTTTATCTTAGTGGCCATAAATTTTCATGTTATAAATATGTTAGATGCTTAATTTTGATACCAACTAAACACACGTGTGAAACGTTGAGCTGACTCAGAAGACACACGTGAATAGGGGTATTGAACTGAATATAAGATGGAGAACAATGTTTAAAGTGGTTCGGATGTTTAAGCAAGTGAATCGTACGTCTACTGGTATTGTATTAATATATGAGATCAGGACGCGTTCAGTGAACTGACTTACAAGTGATTTACAAGAGAGAAAATATGTATGTTATTCTAAAGAGAAATTAGTTAATCCCGCAAATGGAAGAGGAGCTCTCTATTTATAGTGGGATGAGTTGAGGTAATGATTACTGAATCTGTGAGTGGGTCAGATTGTCGTACAAATCCTTCTTTCCATCCCGATATTCACCTACTCGAGTGATTTACACAACTTGTATAGAAATTAGACACGTGGACCGTCTCCAACCTTTCATCAATCTGGCGCGTACCCACTATACTGACAAGAGCATACCGTTCATATCAGCATGCGACGTGATTACATCTAGATAGTTACAAGATTTACCTAAGCTCTGACTGCTCATACTGGTTAGGGTCAACCCTACTTTTTCAAACATAACAAAATATAAAATCAACAGAGCAAGTAAAATGAAGGTTATTGGTCGATGAAACGACCAGTAAAATAAATGGTTCAAGTGGTTTAAAGAGACTGTACATAGTGATAATGTGGGGCCTTGGAAAATATGCCAAATGTGTGGTTAGCAAAGAAAGCAACTTTGCATGAAGAAAGCAACTTTGCATGCAAACTAACCTAAAACTTCAGAGTTCAGAGAACGTGTGAAAGTTGGGTAATATTTTAAATGATTAAAAAAATAATAGTATATTTATATTTTATTCATTAATAAATAAATAAGTTGATGAATGGCCTGATGGAAATGGAATGGTAGCAATTTGATTGTCTTCTTGGTAAGATTTGAAAAGGGGAATCCATGTCCAATGGCGTAATAAAGTCAATAAGTTTGAAAGTAAATAATAATAATAATAAAGAGGCAACAATAATATGTCTAAATTAAATAATATGTATAAATTAAACAAAAAAGGAATTTAGGAAAATAGTAATATTGAGAGGAGTGGGATCACAAAGAGTGGTCCCTACCATTGAAAAAAATATAGTATTGGGATATAAGGCAGGGAGACAAAGTTTGTGCATTTGGAAAGTAATACTAACAATGGTGATCCAAAACATATTGATGTTCTTTACATGTGGCAGAAAGTATTGGGATTTAAGAGTGGGAACCAAATTGTAATATTGAGAGGAGTGGGATCACAAAGAGTGATCCCTTACCATTGAAAAGATGTAGTATCAGGTAGCCCAGAAAACGGGTGGCTGTTTTGTCCGTTAGTGCCGTCAAACAAAGTTTGTGAATTTGGAAAGTAATACTAACAGTGGTGAATGGTGATCCAAAACATGTTGATGCTCTCTACATGTGATAGTCTGTATTGTAATATTTTTTTCATAAATATTGCAATCGTGCATAAATACAGAGAGATCAGAGTGAGAAACTTGCAAGTTAGAAACCGATATATCAGATAGCGATAATAAGTATGTCAAATACTAGAGGAGCTGCTCCTACCGCCAAAGACTGCCTTCTTCCCTCAACTTCAAAACCCCCTGCCAATCCACAACCATCAAATGCAGGAAGGAGTGCATCTTCTCCCAACGAATACTTTGGTGGGCCGCAAACTGCACCTTCATCAACACCAAAAAGTGCAGCGCCGTATCCCACCACTGCGGCTGATGCCATGATAGACCGTAAACGATGGGAGTGATTTCGATAACGGTCAGTCTAGGTTCTTTTTTTTTTTTAATCTGCAAATGTCTGCTCTTTCTTCCTTAACCCCCCGTCATCATCGTCGTCGTATCCCTTGTGGGAGTTCTAATCACCGAGCTTACCCTAAACCCATCACCATCCTCCTCTTCGTTATCCTCTCACTTGAGGGCGTTCCAATCACCAAGGTTACCCTAAACGGCTAAACCACCACCATCATCATCATCCTCTTCGTCAGCCTTTCCCTTGAGGCCGTTCTAATCAACAAGCTCACCCTAGACCCACCATTATCATCGTCATCTTCGTCATCCTCTCCCTTGAGAGCGTTCTAATCACAAAGCTTACCCTAAACCCACCACTACCATCGTCATCCTTTCCCTTGAGGCCGTTCTAATCACCAAGCTTACCCTAAAACCACAATTATCATCGTCATCTTCGTCATCCTCTCCCTTGAGAGCGTTCTAATCACAAAGCTTACCCTAAACCCACCACTACCATCGTCATCCTTTCCCTTGAGGCCGTTCTAATCACCAAGCTTACCCTAAATCCACTATTATCATCGTCATCTTCGTCATCCTCTCCCTTGAGGGCGTTCTAATCACAAGCTTACCCTAAACCCACGTTACCCACCACTACCATCATCATCCTCTTCGTCATCCTCTCCTTGAGGACGTTCTAATCACCAAGCTTACGCTAAACTCCTCATCATCATCATCCTCTTATTCCTCTCCCTTGAGGGCCTTCTGATTATCGAGCTTACCTACCCACCACCACCATCATCATCATCGTCTCTCCCTTGTGGGCGTTCTAATCACTGACTACCGATCGTCGTGGTCATCTCCTTTGTGGAAGTTTTAATCACCTAGCTTACCTTATGCACCATCATCATCGTGGTGGTGGTGGTCTCCCTTGTGAGCGTTCTAATCACCGCCATAAAAACTCAAATAAACAATTCTTTTTTTTAATAAAACTATTCTCTTTTACATTGAAATTCTTTATTATTAGCAAACTAAAAGCTGATTGGTTTACGTAATGTGATTAATGTAGGTTCAAAGCTGTGGGTGACAATTTTATTTGGTGATGTGATCAATCCAGTTCGGTGTCGGCAATGTTTCGCATCACATGTTATGTTGTTTACAGTTTTTATATTTATGAAAGATGTTTTGTATCAGATGTTATGTATGAAATTTTCACCTTTGTTTACAGTTTTATATTTATGAAATTGTCACCTTTATTCATGTTTTTTTTTTTTTTTTTTTTAATCTAAAAGAGTTTTAATCTGAGTTGTGAAATGAAATTTCATCTGGCAATGCGATCTCATCCTCCCTTTTTGGATAAAATCTGTTGATGAAAATCCGGTAATATTTTTGCATTCATTCTGAACGCCGGTAAAAGCTTACCAAAAACTAAGGTTGGCAATTTCCAGAGGCCGGGATGGGCAGGAGTAGGCCCCGGTTTATATGTGCGGGGTTGGTTCAGGAATTTCTGGAGTCTGCAGGGGCGGGTAATCCCAGCAGAAGGAGCAACATCCAGCACCAGCCATGGGGGTTCGGGATTGCCAAAGGTGACTAGGATTGGCATTTTCTGGAGTCGACCCGGGCGGGGTTGGGGCGGCTAATCCCAGCAGAAGGAATGCAACACCCATTAATAAGTTCTCTTATGGGTTTGGTGCAAATACCCCGACCCCGAAAAGAGAATATGGTATTTGCACCAAAGCAGTACAAAGAGGAGCCCCAAAGAAGTGATATTTGCCCCAAACACTAGCCCAAAACAATGAAATCGTAGCCCAGAAACAATAGAACAGCNTCTGGCAATGCGATCTCATCCTCCCTTTTTGGATAAAATCTGTTGATGAAAATCCGGTAATATTTTTGCATTCATTCTGAACGCCGGTAAAAGCTTACCAAAAACTAAGGTTGGCAATTTCCAGAGGCCGGGATGGGCAGGAGTAGGCCCCGGTTTATATGAGCGGGGTTGGTTCAGGAATTTCTGGAGTCTGCAGGGGCGGGTAATCCCAGCAGAAGGAGCAACATCCAGCACCAGCCATGGGGGTTCGGGATTGCCAAAGGTGACTAGGATTGGCATTTTCTGGAGTCGACCAGGGCGGGGTTGGGGCGGCTAATCCCAGCAGAAGGAATGCAACACCCATTAATAAGTTCTCTTATGGGTTTGGTGCAAATACCCCGACCCCGAAAAGAGAATATGGTATTTGCACCAAAGCAGTACAAAGAGGAGCCCCAAAGAAGTGATATTTGCCCCAAACACCAGCCCAAAACAATGAAATTGTAGCCCAGAAACAATAGAACAGCAGGCCAGAACACTGCACAAAACATTTGCGTAAAAATTTTACCGTAACTCTTAATTTGTCTCCAACATAAAAAATAAAATAAAAAATATAAAAAAGGCTAATTTTTAATTTACAACTGCACTTTTGCACTCCCCAAATAAAAGAAAATAAATAAATATTGGTTTGAGACTTTGAGCTGCTTTAAGCAATTCCAATAGAATTTATTGTTTGGAGGTAATGAGATGTTGGCTATAAAACCAGTCCCACCCGGGAACGTTATAGCTCTAGGGATTTAGAACAAAAAGAAAAGAAGGCCATAGATCTAGGGATTTTATAGAAAAGAAAAAAAGGGTTTATATTGAAAGTGGAACTATCAAATTTATTATTTGATAAATTATCCCAACCCAATGGGTTGTGCGCGCGGACCATCGGGGTTCGGGATTGCCAAAGGTGACTAGGATTGGCATTTTCTGGAGTCGACCCGGGCGCGGTTGGGGCGGCTAATCCCAGCAGAAGGAATGCAACACCCATTAATAAGTTCTTTTATGGGTTTGGTGCAAATACCCCGACCCCGAAAAGAGATTATGGTATTTGCACCCAAGCAGTAAAAAGAGTAACCCCAGAGAAGTGATATTTGCCCCAAACACCAGCCCAAAACAACGAAATTGTAGCCCAGAAACAATAGAACAGCAGGCCAGAACACTGCACCAAATCCAGAACATTTGCGTAAAAATTTTGCCATAACTCTTAATTTGTCTCCAACATAAAAAAAAAAAAAAAAAGGGTAATTTTAATTTACAACTGCACTTTTGCACCCCAAATAAAGAAAATAAATAAATATTGGTTGAGACTCTGACCTGCTTAACCAATTCAATAGAATTTATTGTTCCAGGTAATGAGAGGTTTATAAAACCAGTCCCAGCGGGAACGTCTCAGTAATTATTTCCTCCCCCCACTAAAAGACAGAAAAAAAAACCTTCAATCTTGAACTCCGACTAGCCTAAAGTTAAGAAAGAAGAAATAAAATGAAGAGATCAAATGTTTACAGACCAAATCAGATCATACGAATAAAACCCATGAGAAATCAAACTACTGCAAAATACAAAGTTTTTAAAGTGACAAATTAGGGATTCGAAAGCCCAAAAGAGACGAGATTAAAATTTAGACTGACATTTGGGGATAGGGAAAATTTGAGAAGCTTTTGCAAAGAAAAAACCAATAAATAAAAATGGAGAAGAATTAAGAGAGATCACAGAGAATACAGGGAGACTAAAGAGAAGAGGAGGCGGCCTGTGGTTTGAAGTGAAATGGAGATGAAATAGGGTTTAATATGTCAGAGCTAGGTTTTGCAATGCGTACTTTTTTTCAACCCTTTATAGTTTAAAAAATGTGCATTATTTACCCATAGAATGTCATTTAACACCCTATAAGTTTAGGTCTATTTATACCCTTTTCGAGTTTGTTTGTTTTTTTTTTTTAAATTGGAGTTAACGACTTTTTTCACCAAATAATGGTTTAATAACACTTTCATATTACAAACTTTTAAAATACTATTTAGTACTTAAATTATATTCTAACGACAAACAGAAAGTAAACTCGGTCTAAATTGTTAGGGCTTTTAAAGAAGGAATGATGAGTCTTTGGTAGTAGAAGATTCGATTTTAATGGTTGGGATTGATCGGAATTTGATTAGGAGGGTGATTGTTTAACCTTAATTGTTCGTTGTTAGGATTGACAAGATCAACAAAAATAAAACTTGATTGGTTTTTGTGAGTGAGATTGTTAAAAAGAATGATAGGGTATGAGATCAAAACGATGTAAAAATAAAAATAAAATATAAATTTAAAAATAAAATAATATTTTAATAACTTAGGGTGAAAAATTATCATTAAACCATTTGGATGGGAAGTCGTTTACTCTTTTAAATTGGGTTGTCTTCGTGGGTGGGCTTAAGATTTAAAAGGGTTTTATTATATTAAATATTCTACATTAAATCTACCTAATTCTTAATCCTTATCCTATATTCTCACCTAACCCGTTCTTCAAAGAGTGCCATATAATTTGTTTTGTGTTAAGGTTAAAATAATAATTAAATACCAAAGATTAATATCCATGAGTCATCTTGTTTGAATGAGGAATTCGTGGTCACGATACTATTATTTAATAATTAAATCAAATTATTATATATTAAAAATTTCGCTTCTTGAAAGTTCTATAAACTGATAAACGTGATTCTTTTTCACTGTTTCAACCGCGTCTAGTTTGCTGGGCTGGCAACAGTTGAATAATTCTTAAGAGTCCTTCAAATTTAGAGAAAAAAAAAAAAAAAAACTACCAGTTGTGGACGAGGGATGGCCCACATGCCATAACTAGAAATGTCGTAATAGTGTTTGGTGTGAAATAAAATTTATAATGAGCTAACTCTACACCTGTAATGTTTTCATGGGAAGCCACGTTGGCTTGGGTTGGTGCCACGCCACCGCCACTCATAGCAAAGACTTTTCGAAGATTTTCCATATTCACGTCTGCCATTTCATTTTTTAATTTTCAAAGTGGGGGCAGTTAGTTAAGTATGAAGGGAAAAACAGATATTAAGAAAGTGGTTAACAGATATAAAGGTGTTTGTACGGTAGAAAAATCTTCAATTTAAAAGGATGAGGACAAGACAACCACACGTTTTCGATTTTTATATTGATACTTTTATTAAATTTATATAATTTCAAATTTAATAAAATTGTCTCAAACATATTGAGAAAAGGGAATCAAACACTAGTTTGACTTTGTTTTTACTATAAATTTTCACAACTAATTTCATATTTTTTCTTATAATCTTAAATAATAAAAAGTTAATAACTTTACTATTATGTTAATCGATAATTTGATTAAATAGAATGATCGTTCTTTAGAGACGAATGATCGTTTTTAGAAACAAACGACTATTCACTCATAAAAAATATTGTTTCTTATGAATGAACGATTGATCATCCCTAGAAAAACGATAGTTGCATGCACCACATTGAAATTATTAGAGAAAGTTGTGAGATCGGATTATAGGTTTAATAAGTTAAATACTCTTATTTTCACATGAAATTGACCAAAAAAACATTGATTACCATTTTTATTTCAAAAAGGTAAGACAAAGAGACAAAATAACACGTGGGGTTTATTTTTTATTTTTTTAGAGAACATAATTGCGCATGCAGTTTTTATTATTTTTCAAAATAACCTAATACTCTCTGGTGATTTAGGAAGTAAAATTGGGCCGTGCCTGATTGAAACTTGAAAGTGATAAAGTTAACGAATTCCTGCAGCTCAAGTTGGTGTTTGTGAAGCTGAAGATTAAAGATTTTTCTCATTCTGATTTTTAATGCTTTAATTACTGTCTTATTTAGCTTACGAAGCAAAAACTTCATAAAAATTAAAAATCAATTAATTGTTACTATTATAAAGATATTTATATAATTAAAATAATGTAATACAAAAATAAGAATAATAATATAATTACAAACTTTATTCACTCTTATGACTCAAGACTGCGGCAAACCTACCAGTCTTCTTCTTTTTCTTCTTCAATCCGTAATAAATGAAATGAATTAAAGATCCCAAAAAACTAGACCGACCATTCAACGCCTTTAATCTTAGTCAACCAAGTCACATGTTTTTTAACCTCTATGCGTAACTGGTACATTTTTGAAGCCTAAAGACGTGGCCACGACGACATCGTCAGATTTCAAGCCGGCTCTATTCACTTGCGAAAGATAACATAATCTTGAAAATATTTCCTACCAGAACATTTGGGCTTTAATTTCATACAATTTTAGTTAGTTACCGACCATGTATTGCCCTTGGTTAAGCTTATTTTACTACAAGGTTGTTGCCTGAATACATGACTTTTCTATTGTCCAAACAAATTACCAACTACATTACCTCTGGTAAAATTGCCTATATATGTGCATAGCTATTCAAATTGAAGGCTGAAGGCTGCATGATACATGGCTATCCACATAAGTTTCATTTCCAAAAACAAAGGGCCTGAAGTTGACTGCAGTATATATAAAATCCACCACTACAAGGAAAATGACTTTCGACGTCCAGCAAAATTAGACACAATCGTCTAATTTAGATGTTAATTGTATTACGCGTCCAAGTTGCAGAATCGCTGTTATAGAAAGAATGGGCAACTAAATATAGGTTAGACGCGGAAATTTTTATTTTTAGCGACTAGCAATTTAGTTACTAATTTCTGCTTTTGAAATATTCCCTTGACTTAGATGCTGAGTTGTAAAAGTAATTTAGTAAAATTGTATCGTAACTAATCATTAGTTAAAGCTTTTAGTGAGAAAAAATAGTCTCAATTGCGAAAAAAAATTATACGCTAAATGGTAAAGATAATTTAGTAAAAATGTTTCACGACTATTCTATTAGTTGAAAAATGTATCTTTAGTAAGCAAAAAATTAGTGGTAAATTCCAATAATTTTATTACTAAATGTTGAATCCAAATCTGGTAAATTACTTTCCGTTACTATAAAATTAGCTACAGAATGTGTGTTTTTAAGAAAATAATTGGTGACAAACATTTGATTTTTACTTGGGAATGTGTATAACCAATTTGGTTTCTTACCCTTCGTAACTAATGATTAGTTATTAAAATTATTTTTTTACATCTAAACAATATAGTAAATGATTGATATGAGTTTTATAATTGACTTGGTTTTACATTCAACATTAACAAAATAAGAGTGACACAATATAAAAATCTGGATTAATAACATCAAACATCTTCATTGCTATAAAATTAATAGTCATACATAGAATTTTTTTTTTTTTTTTGGCTTAACTCTGAGAAATCCCTAATTAACCTTACAAATGAATGACAGCAACATTCAAGAAGTAATGGGATTCTTTGCTTTCTCCACCAATAACATCAATCCGTGATCTCATCCCTGAAAAACATTGCTTAGAATATTACAACTGAAAAGGCATATCATCCGGCGAGCCATTTGAATTCTTCTATAGGTAAAAGCTTCTCCACTCTTTTTTTTTACTTTGAAATGGCATGGAATTAAAAAGGGGCAAGTGATACCTTTGACTATGCGTTCAATGGCTTCGTGAGGATCATTTTTCCTACCAAAACAAATGACCACATAAAACTCAAATCTAGAGGGTATTATATATCCAAAAAGCCCACCAAATCAAAACCAAATTAGAGGGGGACAAACTTACCAACCAAATGTTCTTGCAAAATCAGATCCAGTGCCTAATGGGATGAGCTGTAGAAAGGTAAAATATCATTATAGATACCCTCAAGAAATCCATAGCATGGAGTCAATGAATCCACATGCATCACTTGGCAAAATCGAAAGCATAAGAAGCATTAACTAAATCTATTAAATGCCATGGAAATAACTTACACCGAGAGCAGTTGAATGAGCAGAATCTCTATTGTGACTGCTTACAGTTTTTCCAGCCCAAAAGAATCCATTAACAACCTGCCGATTATAAAGCGAGATGCAAGTTACATTCTATCTACTAGACATACAGACATTAGTAAAAAGGAATGTGGAAGTCCTGACACCATTTTACTGCTTTTTCAAATACTTTTCTCAATCCAAAGCTTACAATAAACATATTCAGTTCAAATCTGGTTTAACCAGGGCCTATGATAACAGAATATAAGGCCATTTATTTGAATAACTATTAAACATATTCCTTCCTTGCTATTTATCTATCTATCTAGCTATCTAAGCTCACATAGAAAAGTTCATTAGTTAACAAAACAGTAAATCAGTGATCTCTTACTGAGTCGCAGAAAAAAATATACACTCTAATGCATAAAATAGTGAAATTAACATGCTATTTGAAAGAGAAACAAACTGCACCTCATGAAGAGTTCCATCTCCTCCAACTGCAATTACAGCGTTGGCATGAGAAGGACCTAAACTAACTTCAAGGGCAATCTAGAATGACTCCAATACCTACCTCCCTCGTTATGTCGATCGCATGAGAAGGACCAAAAGTCAAGGATTCACATATCTGCCAGGTACAAGAATCACTAACTAAGCAAACAAATTCAAACCCCTAAAGGAACTATCAAAATTTTCATAAATATAAGCTAAGACATTTCTTAAAATCATTAATATTTGCAGCCTGAACTTAAATTATATCAATCAGAGCAGAAATAGGCAAACTCTAAAGCATAAAGAAACAGAAAACATTTACAGCCAAACCATACTACAAAACAATTCCAAAATTATATTGAAATTTATGGTTGTACACCTGATTAAAAAAATAATAATAATAAAATAAAATAAAATTTGGCAAAATCAAAGCCAAATTAACTAGACAATTCAAACCATTAGGAAGTATTTGGGAACACCATATATCCAATCTTTTCTTTTTCTTCATTCTTTTCACATAATAAAAAAACCCTTAATCATCAAAAGATTTGGTCCCAAAACACAAAAATCTAAACAGTAGATTCAAATTCATAACTTGAGGTTGTTGCATTAGTTACTGGGCCAAGCAAATACATGAATAAATGCAAAAAATACTAATTATAAATAAGTCAAATAGGAAAAGAATGCATGATACAAGACAGAGGAGTGTGCAGGATCTTACATTCCAAAGTAGCTTAAGGACAACATTGATCATAACTCTCATACATCATTTGTGAGTTGAATTCTTTCACTTTTTTATGCATATAATCATCTGCAGAAAACTGTATGATCTTTCACTACTCAAATACTGACATAGAATAGTGATCCAGAATTCAGATAACCTAAAAAAAATTATTAAAAGCAAAGCAGTATATGCTACTTCATTTAGTTTTCCTCACAATTTCTCCTTGGGAAAATAATTTGGATTTTGTAGTGCATCATATGAAGAAGCTAACATCACAAGCAAAACAAAAAGAAATTTACATCAATGCTTAATATTTTGTTTGAACTAATATAAACATTGCAGAGAAATCATTTCAAGACAAACCTGTAAGGACAAATGCGTAGCCCATGCTATTTCTTGCTTCAAAGTAATTTCAGAATCCATCCGAAGGGTCTCATCTTCTGAATCCAAGTCAATCCACGAACTAATTTTTCCTAAATAGATTAAGAATATACTGGGGGAGTTCCACAAGATTGTAATGCAAACAGAACCTTTTATCAGTTTTTACCAAACCAAAATTTTTACAGAACACCTGCACCAGAGAAGAACTTTAAGCATAAATCATACTATGAAGTTGAATTTGTACAGGCCCAAACAAGTCTCTCAACCTGATTTTCTAAAAGCAAACTCCTAAGGGAAAGACTTTGCTAAAGACAAAATCTTTTAAACAAGACTACAAAATCAAATGAATATATCAATTTCTTCTCCCAACATCCCAATTTTCTTTTTAAATCTGAACTCGCTAAAAATAAAAAAAAATTCAAAGCAAATTAAAAATGTCATCTGCTCGAGAGAATAACTATCCGCATAAAATAATTCTCCCGAGTAGAAACTATCACACGTTCCAGCATCAAGATAAACAAGAAACTGAAACACATATAAAATGAAATGATTAGCAACAGTAAATTGAAAATTTCATACCAGTAAATTGAAAATTTCATACCCACAACATGAACTATCTCTCATACTATCCAGATAAAATAATTCGCCTAAGTAGAATCTATTACAGGCCCAAAAAGGATAGCATACAAGACATATAATTCAAACAAGACTATAAAATCAAATGAATATATCTAATTCTTCTCCCAACATCCTAATTTTTTCTATAATCCGAACCTCTTATGCAAGGAGTATGCTCTATATATATATATATATATATATATATATATATTCAAAGCAAAATAAAAATATAAAAAGAAATGATTACTAACTTTGAATAAAAAAGTTCATACCCACAACAATGACTACTCCATTGGGAGGGGCTCAAACCCAGTCAGAAGCAGCAAATGGCAGAACATTTGATCCACCACTAGCGTCTCTTTCTACCAAGTTTGGCCTATAAGCGAAGTCCATCTGTAAGATTTGAAACAGGTGGGGGTTAAAGAGAATTATCAAAACCAAAACCAAAGAATCGAAAAGAAAAACACTAAACAGAGTAGCAACGACGAAATTGAAGCCACCAGTGGAGAGATTGTAGGACAAAAGATGCGGCATGTCATCATCGAAGTCAGTCTCCACTCCACAATATCTGGATTCGCTCTTGTCCCATCCTCCTCTCTCACCCAACGGCATTGTTTTGCTTGCAGAGAAGACGAAGTCGAAGAAGAAGAATGAAGATGAAAAGAAGGCTTTTGGGTTTATTAATCTTCTTCTGCAAACAATACAAAAAGAGGCCTCGGTAGGGTTTTGGTTGAGTTAAACGGAGGGTTAATTTTCTGAATTCCCCTGAAAATAGGTTGGGTTTACTTACATTTGTGTGAACTTCAAAAGACGGACTGGAATCGGACGAGAAGATGGTGGAGAAGAAAATTTGTACTTTCCGGAGGTAAGGGAGTTTTGGGCGAGCGGCTCGGATACCTGCATTGTGTGGAGAACCGGAACCGCAAATGTAACCGGAATTTGAAATGCAGTTCCGGTTAGTTATTCGGTACCCTATAAAAATTTGAAAGTGACCAAAAATACTTTAAAAGCTTATAAATACCCTCCTAACAAATTAAGAAAATCTACATTTATTAGTTTTTAATTTTTGATTACTCATTTATTTGTGTTTAAAATGACTTATAAATTCTTTAATCACTTACTTCAATAAAAATACTGAGATTTATAATATAAATATTTAATGTTATATTTAATTAAACAATCATTTTATTGTAATATAATGTTATAATTAATTAAATAATCATTTAATTGTAATATAATATTATAATTAATTAAATAATTAAACTATAAATTTATAATATAATATTATAATTAATTAAATTTGTAACCATTTAATTTAATATACTGATATAGTAAATTATTAATGTTTATAATATAATGTTATAATTAATTAAATAATTATACTATAAATCTATAATGTAATATTATAATTAATTAAATTTCTGATAATTTAATTAAACAATGTATTAATATAGTAAATTACTAACGTTTATAGTATAATGTTATAATTAATTAAGTAATTATAAATTTATAATATAATGTTATAATTAATTAATTTTTTAGTCATTTAATTAAGTAATATACTAATGTAGTAAATTATTAATGTTTATAATATAATGTTATAATTAATTAAATAATCATACTATAAATCTATAATATAATGTTATAATTAATTAAATTTTTAATAATTTAATTAAGTAATGTTCTACCATTTAATTAATAATTTTTAATAAAGATTAATGTAGTAAATTACTGATGTTTATAATGTTATACTATAAACTTATAATTAATTAAGTAATCATTTAATTAGTAATGTATTAATCTTTTTCAATTTATCATATATAATTAATTAATTACTAATTTATTATAAATATACTTAAAATTTGATAATTGAAGTAAATAACTAAATATTATTCAATCAAATATACTATTTTATTCAAAAATAACTTTTTTAATAACATTAAAACACTTTTAATTGAATTCTAATTCCAATTATATACTCAATTAATCAAAACTTTAGTATTATAATATACTAAAATTTTTATTAAAGTTTTTTATATGGTGAAGTATATATATATATATATAATTATTTATATATTTAATTAGGTTATTATAAAAATTTAATTTTTTATATAACATTAAAACATGTGTCAGTCTCATCTTAAAATTTTTTATATGTAAAATTTAGACCCCCCATTATTTGCAGATATTTTGTTTCAGTCCCAAGTTCCAATACAAGTTCCATACTGGGTACCTGACCTTGGTTCCAATATAGGTTCCAATTCGGGTACCCGCCCTCGGTTCCAAGCAGGTTCCAAACTGGGTACCCGCTTCCGGTTCTCATCCTAGGAACTGATTCCTCCACATATAGGAATTGAAACCGGACCTGCACAGTGTCGGTTCCAAGTTTTTGGAACCGAAACCTAATTGCACAGTGTTGGTGTTGAGTAGGTTCTGGTTCCGGTATCGGTTCTACCCGTAGGTTCCAATTCTACTTACTACCAGTGCTCACTCCTAGGGAGTGATGGGTTTGAAGTTTGTGAACCGTGACTGGGTCGTATTGGATGAATGAAGGAAGCCGAGAAGGAGAATTGAAAGATGAAGGTTGTGTTTGATAGAGTATTTAGAATAGTATTTTTGAAAAAGTTGAGTTGGATTGTTATTACAAAAAATAGGATTTGAATTTGAAAATGTGATTGGTAAATTTTTAGAAAATATTTAAAGTATTTTTTAATCCCCTACATTTGCTAATATAGCTAAACACCCCTTACAATAAAAGTTTTAAAATTAACAAAACACCCTGACCCACCCATTAAATGTGGGCAGCCAGCCACTATCGTTGGACGGTGGTTGGAAGTCGTTAGAATGACGCACGATTGGTTGGATTTGGTCAATAGTACGTCGATCTGGTTGGAAATGGCTAGATCTACGGCCAAAGATCTGTCCGTTGACGACTAGATTTGGTCATTGATGACAACCATATCTTGGCTGTCATATGGCCAGCAACAACGGCCAAGATATGGCCGTTGACGACCAGATGTGGCCGTTGTTGGAAGAAGAGTATTTTTGATAACGAACTATTTGTTTTTGCCTTAATTACTACTTCATCAATCTACTTATTGTACCCATCTATTTACTTCTCTAGATCGTCTCGGTTAGAGTTAAAAAAAAAAATGTTCTATTTTCTTTATATCATTATGGATCGGATTAATCTTTCTAGGTATCCTTGATTCTCTCATCTCTCAAATCTATTCATTCTAAAAACAACAATGAAATAACCTCTAAATGGAAGAATCTAAACAGAATAATTAACTTAACTGTATGTACGCACACCAAACTAATAGGATAAGCAAAGGAAATTGAAATAGAATGCTTGTATGAGAGAAGAGGAGAGCACCTAAACTTGGATTTGACCATCTTCTAAGAATTGAAATGACATAGTTTTTGCAATAATAACATCGAATTTACTCATTAGATAGTCTCACTTTAGTGGCGGCGTAGTCGATCTAGTCTGGCATGCTTTTGGCTAAACATCTTCTCAAATTACTTCACCTCCTGCTTTAAGAGACTCCAAGGATTGATTTGTCCTTTGGGATTTTACCAAGCTTCACGTTGGTGGCAGCGCAGTCTATCTATGTTATACAGAGTTAAGAGTTGTGGTCAATTCCTAAACCATCATCAAAGTAAACCAAAAACACTAATGTCCAATAAGAACAACAAACAAATTCCTCAGAGACATAAGATAAATAAATTACTTTAAAGAGAAATAAATAACCTATATCAGAAATAAAAGACAATAAACCAATAGTTCATTTTCCTTTCTGGTAAAGGCATTGGCAAGAACGAATGATGAAAGTGATTTAGTCTTACAAATACGCACCTAAAAGCAGAGGTGGCATAGGATTTTAGGATTTTAAGTGTAAACATGGACTTTTGTTATAAATTAGGATGTTATTAATTAAATATGAATTTGAGCCATGTTTACGACAAGCACCTGACACATCATTAGTGCCTACCACATCATTAGCCACTGTGGAATCGGCCATAGTAGACCTACCCAAACTCATTTAAAGGTCCCAATCAATGGTTACCCTCAAATTCAGCTCATATAGAATTTTACTGGTACCTAAACAAAGGTGGAAAAATGATCTACCCTGCAATACCCTGTTTTCTTTTAATGGAATTTTATTAAATCTTACTTTGTGATTCTGGGGAGTAAAGTGTAAGAATTTGAAAGTTTTTGGGAGTAATAAATATTCTAAATAAGTGGGGCGAAATTGAAATTTTAAGATATTTTGATGAATGTGACTATTGAATGAAAAGAAAGGAGAAGAAGAAGAAGAAGAAGAAGAAGAAGAATGAAAAGAGAGGACAAAGAGAAGGAAAGGAGAGAAAGAAAGAGAGAAAAGGGAGAAAGAAGAAGAAAGAAGGGAGAGAAAGATGAAACCAATTATAGAGAGAGAGAAGAAAAGAACGACAGAGGTGGCTGGAAAAGTGGCCGCCGGTGAGCAAATTCAGGTGATTAGAAAGGGCGGAGGGAGATTGAGAAAATGGGAGGTGAGTAAAGCTTGATTTTTCCCTTTTTGGTGATTTATGATTCAATTGGTTTAAATAACTCTCTTTAGATTGCTTTGTCTATAATTTGGTATAAATTCATAAAACAAAACTAAAATAGGGAAATTGATTTCAATATTTGTGTGGGTGAACATACATGTTGTTCCTAAACAAAATGGGTTAAAGATATGATTTTTTATATAAGGGTTTATTGTGCAAAATCTAGTCCATCTGGGATTCCAAAAATTGTTTACATGTTTTGGGTTTTTTGATCAAAGCTGACTTTGGATATCTTGTTGTTGGCTTCTTGAGGAGTGTTTAGAAGTTTATTTCACTTAAAAACTCAAAGGTTGAGTTTTATTTGGATTTTTGAAGTCTGCTATGAAATTCTGGAATTTTCATTTTCTGCAGAACATGTATTTTTGGAAAATGATTTGATGCATCTATTCTAATCCAAATTGAGTTATTTTAAATTCTGGTGAATCCTATATGCGTCTAGTTTAATTCTGGAGAGTTTCATGAGGTTTAGATTAGGGCTGAATTTTTATGAATTTTACAATTCAGTAACCTCAATTCTGGAACAGTTGGCAGATTTGAATGAGTTGAAAGAAATTGTGTTTTAAATATTAATTGATTCTAGAATGACTTGAGAAAACTATGGAAACACTTATGTGTCTCTAGAATGCAAAATTAAAATTATGGCTTAAATTGATGAATGAAATTTTTATGAAAAATCCGAGAGCGACTGATGTTCGGTTATAGACATTTTTGTTAAAGAAGATTAGGTAATCTTTTGGTGTGTGAAGTGTCCATTATTTTAATGTTAAGGTGTACCTTAGGGGACTTATGTATGGAGGATTTATTGGATTTTGTATATAGGGAGGCAAGCGGGGGCATTGTTAGAGGATTTCAATCTTTTTCGGCTTAAGGTGTCGAGCTCCAAATGTGAGTGGAAAAATCTAACCCCTTAACTTCATATTTTAACAAATTATCTCTAAATGCTTATTTATACTTGTTTATTTTTTAAATTGTAATTGTTTGATTTCTTTATATAAATGAGCTTTATTGCAATGTTATTGTTAGAAATTGTTGATTGACATGAGAAGGATGAAATTTTGATGCTTTTGGGCAACAATTTGAAAAGAAATGAAAATGGGTTGAATTGTTAGATTTGAAAACATTTGAGAACTTGCATTGTATTTTTTCGTCACATGAGATTTATGAAATTATATTTTTATGAGAAAATGTTTTGAGAATTGTATGAGATGTTAGTGGTTTTCAAACCACCCTACGTAGTACCCATCTCTCATGATTTGATTTGATTCTACGTATGCGTATGATTGATGATTTGCCGGCCCAAATGGGTCGAAGGCTTGAGCGAGGTAGATATCGCTACACGGATTTGATTTGCCGACCCATGGTTCGAAGCCCGAGCGAGGTAATATCGCTACACAGGATATGATTATACCGCTCGAGTGATGCTTGGTCTCATTGGGTCGAAAGCTTGAGTGGTGACCAATTCCACCTGGCAGGATGGATTTAGTGGTTCAACCCACGCGACATTAGATCTTGCCGGGTTGGACGGATTTACCTCTGGTGTACTATTTGGGTGAGAGTTTTCACATGTGATTGAGAAGGTTTGGATATAATTAAATGTATATCATTTATTGTAAACCTGCAAATTTATAAATGAAAATTTTATTTGTATATGAAATGTTTTTAGAAATGATATGTTTAGAGAAACATGAGTATTGATTTGTTTACCATAATAGTTTTCAGAAAGAAGTTTTGCAATGAGAGACTTCAACATTTGTTATGAAAGATGACTTATATTATAAAATGTGTTTATGGAAATGAAATTTTATAAGCATGAATGTTTTTATTGTATATTGAAATGTTCTATTACATACTAACCCATTCCCCACTCACTGAGCATTTCTAGCTCACCCCTCGTTTTCAAATGTTTTTCTTTTTCCCTCACCAGGTCAGAGAGGAGATCGTGCAGAGGAGTGAATCCCACTGAAGGTTGGGTCACACGACTTTATTTCATCATATGTTCCATAGTTGTGTTTCATTTTCTGCTGCAAAGTTTATGTTTCTTCATCATGTATTTATTTAATGTTTTGGATTGTAAAAGATATAGAAAAATCAGATACCATACGTTCATTTTGTAAAGGAAAATTTAGTTGTATTTTGTTTATTTGCAAATGATGTTTTATTTTTTTTGTGGTAAACAAAAAGGAATGTTTATAAATGTTTTAGCTAGAAGAGTTTTATGATGTTTTAATTCATAAACAGGTTTTCATAGTTTTCCTACATGACATGTCTCGGTCATCCTAGTGTCATGGGTGTGCCCGGAGCCTATGGGATAGGGAGGGTTAGGACGGGTCGTGTCAACTTGGTATCTGAGTAAAGATTTTAGATTCTTCGAATGTTTTTATGATGCATACATAAAGTTTTTATCTTTAAGAAATAAAGTTTAATTGCATGAGCATGAGTCGATATGGCCAACCTTGCACGAGACCAGTGGTAGAATTAATAGTTCCCCAAGCATGAGGAAGGGGAAATGAGCCTAGTGATGAAATGGTAGAGAGATCTGTTGTATCATTGAGTATTGTGATTTTTAGGCATCAGTCGTAATAGTTAATGGGGAAAAGTTTGGATGGGACCATAAAAAGGTCTTAGAAATTTTATAAGTGGGCAAGAATAGTGAAATTTATTATGTGCCATAGAAGCAATTATAAAGGTAAGGTATGAGTTCGACTAGTACGAGTGTATTGTCTCGATAACTTAGGTAGAAGCAATTGTAAAAGGTTAGCCAAAATCTTGATTTGGATTGTGATGGAGATTTTAATTAGCATGTATGATGTATTTTACTTACGAGGAAGTGTATGTTCTTGAAGCCTTGTGAGTTACTTCAGTCTGTGGTACAACCTTTCTAGTATTATATGGTTCAACCTTATTGTAGAAGGTGCGATTAATGTATGATACATGTTGGTATGCTATTGAGTTTGAAGTATTCTAGTGTGATATTGAGTTGAGACGTGATAGTGTGTTATGAAGAATTAAATCAATTCCTTTTTTTCCAATTTGGTTGAACATTGGATAATGTTGAGTTTGTGGAATTTTGTGCCTTAATCGACAAGTTTTCTAGAAATCAATATAAGATTTATGTTTTAGAGACAAATAATCGAAGGTGATTAGCTAATGTGGCTATCCACATGGTTGAATGTGTTACATATGATTTGCTATGTCTTGATTGATTTGAATATGAATGTTTCCTTATAGGAGATTTGGCGAACATGAACTTGAAATTGCAATGATGGTACATGGTATGAACATTGTGTTGGATTAGTTTGAATGAATGTTTATATTGCTTGTGGGGTGAATGGGTATTTGGTATATTGTGTGAAATTACATGCATCTTTAATGTTTATGCCAATAATGAAATTATGGATGGATTGTAGGTTGAAATGGGTCATGGTTGTGAGGAAATCCAATCAATTTTGGTAGGTTGGTTTGTTGATTATTAATTGGTAGAGATATTGGTTTTAGTTCATTTTGGTGTTGACATGCATATTGATGATATGAGGATTATTGATTTTTAGCCAAGTGATGATTTATGGGTGACATGTAGGTGTGGATTTGTGTATATGAACAACCCTTTTTACCTTGGTTTGAAATTCAATTTGTAAGTTGAGTTTGAATATTTTTGGGTTGTATGTTCGGCATGCAGGTGGTATTTCACTAGTATATGGAGTTTTGAAATTGAGCGGTGTGGTTTAATTGTTGGCATGTTTAAATAATGTATATGCACACTGTTTTGGTGACAAAGGATATTATGGGGTAATGTGTAATGAATTGGGTTGGTGCAATAGAAAAAATCTAGCCAATTGGTGGGATTGATTTGCTTGGTTTGAGGATTGGAAGTGTATTGTGTTTAATTAAAGGATATTTAACATAATAAAAAAGTTGAATCTACCAATATTTTAACCAGCAAATTCATGGCTATCGGATCTTGGAGATAGAATTTTATTGAAACTTTATCAATTTAATTAAAAATATATATGGAAGCACGCGGCTATAACAATTCTTGACAAAACCGAATTTTACCAAGCCTGGGTTTTTCTCTTAGATTTTTTTTTAAGTTATTTAATCTATTCCAAATATTAGTCATTCCACAAGAACTTGTGATTCTTACTTTATCAGACTAAAGACAGTAAATCTTTGTCTTAAATGTCGAACCTCACTTCCACAAGAACTTTTCTTGCTATTGTTAAAGCATCACAATGGTTTAGTAGAGAAAGACAAAGAAAGTTGTGACAGTCAAACAAAGTGCCGACTCTTTCTTCTAAAGTCTCAGAATAAACCGAGTTGTAGTAGAGAAAGACAAAAGGAATCGAATGATGAATAATTAGTGTTTGTGTGTTTGTTTGGAAGTGAATGAACGGTTGTGATGTAAAGTGGCATGGATCACTAGATTAATTTGTGGGCCGAACGTCTTACACATACCTAAGGTTTGTCGTAACGACATATTGATACACAAAAGGTTTGGAAATAACAAACATGTACCTTCCATCATGTACTGTTAGTGACTTCCGTTTGCTAATGATGAAAAGACTAGAATGCCCTTGAAAGTTTGATATTTTAGTTTTTTAAAAATTTCTAAAAACCCCCTAAGTTTGCTAATTTAACTAAACACCCCACACCCCAATATATAAAATTTTTATAAAATAACAAAAACACCCCCACCACCAGCAGTGCCAGATTTTGGCCACCACCGTCGGAATCTGGCCAAAAAATTGCGTTACGACACAGACCCGTCGGATCTGTGTCATAACGCGTCGATCTGATCGGCGAGGCTGCAAAACTCCATCTTTGGTCGTCAGCGATGGCCAAAGATGTGGCCGTCGTTGTTTGTCAACGATGGCCAAGATTTGGCTGTTGCTGACGACCAAAGATGGAGTTTTACGGCCTTGACGGCCAGATCCGTGGAGGATCTTGCCGAAAAAGGCCAGATCGACTTGTTACGACACATATCCGATGGGTCTGTGTCGTAAAGCAATTTTTCGGCCAGATTTCGGTGGTGGTGGCCGGAATCTGGCACTGTGGGTGGTGGGGTGTTTTTGTCATTTTACAAAATTTATATATATCGAGGTGTTTAGTTAAATTAGCAAACCTATGGGGTTTTTTAGAAATTTTTAAATTTATAAAAAAAACTAAAATATCAAACTGTCAAGGGCATTCTAGTCTTTTCACTATTAGGAAACGGAAATCACTAACAGCACATGACGAAAGGTACCTGTTTGTCATTTCTAAACCTTTTGGGTACCAATTTGTCGTTACGACAAACCTTGGGTATGTGTAAGTCATTTGGCCTTAATTTGTGTATAAACCATTTTAGAGAAAGTCAATAGTACTAAAGCAGATTGTAAAATAGAAATCATATTAGTTTCTTTCGATTAATTCTCTCTCAGTCTCTAGAGTTTTCTTTGCAGATTTGATTTCATTGATATGGTACCAGAGCTTTTAGACTAAAGTCGTCAACACTGAAGAAAAGGCACAAAATATCTATTTAACCTCATCCTTGGTGAATTTGCTGCCAACCATTAGCGTAAAATTAGGGGAAAAGAACTATGCCTACTGGAAATCGCAAGTATTTCCAACACTAAAAGCTTACGAATTGGAAGGTTTCTTCAGAGGTGATAGATCATGCCCTCCTTCATTTGTTCAATCTTTTGTTGATGATGCTAGGAAAGTCGTAAATCCAAAATATACTTTGTGGCAAATGTTAGATTATTTTCTATTCAGCTAGTTGATTTCTTCAATTTCATAAACAATATTTAGACCTGTTGCAAATTGTGAGACAACCTATCATATGTGGCACACTTTAGAAATGCATTTTCTTATTGATTCATTCAAAGGCCAGAATAATGCATTTAAGAAATCTCTTACAAACCAATAGAAAGAAAGGTTTAACTATCAATGATTATATATGCTGAAAAGAAATTGATGAATCTCTAACTCCTAGTGGAGTGACAGTAAATGATGAGGAATTACTGATGTATATTCTATTTGGTTTGGGATCAAANGTTTGCTAATTTAACTAAACACCCCACACCCCAATATATAAAATTTTTATAAAATAACAAAAACACCCCCACCACCAGCAGTGCCAGATTTTGGCCACCACCGTCGGAATTTGACCAAAAAATTGCGTTACGACATAGACCCGTCGGATCTGTGTCATAACGCATCGATCTGGCCGGCGAGGCTGCAAAACTCCATCTTTGGTCATCAGCGATGGCCAAAGATGTGGCCGTCGTTGTTTGTCAACGATGGCCAAGATTTGGCTGTTGCTGATGGCCAAAGATGGAGTTTTACGGCCTTGACGGCCAGATCCGTGGAGGATCTTGTCGAAAAAGGCCAGATCGACCCGTTACGACACATATCCGATGGGTCTATGTCGTAAAGCAATTTTTTGGCCAGATTTCGGTGGTGGTGGCCGGAATCTGGCACTGTGGGTGGTGGGGTGTTTTTGTCATTTTATAAAATTTTTATATATCAAGGTGTTTAGTTAAATTAGCAAACCTATGGGGTTTTTTAGAAATTTTTAAATTTATAAAAAAAACTAAAATATCTAACTGTCAAGGGCATTCTAGTCTTTTCACTATTAGGAAACGAAAATCACTAACAGCACATGACGAAAGGTACCTGTTTGTCATTTCTAAACCTTTTAGGTACCAATTTGTCGTTACGACAAACCTTGGGTATGTGTAAGTTATTCGGCCTTAATTCGTGTATAAACCATTTTAGAGAAAGTCAATAGTACTGAAGCAGATTGTAAAATAGAAATCATATTAGTTTCTTTCGATTAATTCTCTCTCTGTCTCTAGAGTTTTCTTTGCAGATTTGATTTCATTGATATGGTACCAGAGCTTTTAGACTAAAGTCGTCAACACTGAAGAAAAGGCACAAAATATCTATTTAACCTCATCCTTGGTGAATTTGCTGCCAACCATTAGCGTAAAATTAGGGGAAAAGAACTATGCCTACTGGAAATCGCAAGTATTTCCAACACTAAAAGCTTACGAATTGGAAGGTTTCTTCAGAGGTGATAGATCATGCCCTCCTTCATTTGTTCAATCTTTTGTTGATGATGCTAGGAAGTCGTAAATCCAAAATATACTTTGTGGCAAATGTTAGATTATTTTCTATTCAGCTAGTTGATTTCTTCAATTTCATAAACAATATTTAGACCTGTTGCAAATTGTGAGACAACCTATCATATATGGCACACTTTAGAAATGCATTTTCTTATTGATTCATTCAAAGGCCAGAATAATGCATTTAAGAAATCTCTTACAAACCATTAGAAAGAAAGGTTTAACTATCAATGATTATATATGCTGAAAAGAAATTGATGAATCTCTAACTCCTAGTGGAGTGACAGTAAATGATGAGGAATTACTGATGTATATTCTATTTGGTTTGGGATCAAAATATGAGGCAGTGGTAGCAAACTTAACATCCAGAAGCTATGAAGTTTCTCTACAGCAAGCTCAATTCCTGCTACATAAACATGAAATGCGACTGGAGAACCAACATACTTGCCTATATTGGTTTTCATGAGGCTGCTGCTTTTCGGGTAAACAAACAGCTTTCTAAACCACAAATTTAATCTTCTCAAAACAATACAACTGAGCAACATTCTAGTAAGGCAAACTTCTTCACACCACAAAATCAGTTGGGATCAAGACCTTCATATCAATTTGACCAAAATTTCCAGTCTTTTACTCCAAATTTTAGAAGAGGTCAATGCAGAGGCCATAATTTCTTTAAACCTAGGATGATATGTCAGTTATGTGGGAAAGTTAGGCACATGGCACTACAGTGTTATCATAGGTTCAACACAACATTTCAGAGCACTCAGAATCACAAATATCAGCATACTTCAGATTCTGCAAACACTTTCCCTAATCCATCAAACACCGCTCCAGCACATGCTTATTTTGTAACCTCTCAGTCAGCATATCCACAATTTCCCACAAGTTAGTCACCAAAGTTTAACTCATTACTTTACTATGACAACCACACTCAACCGAAGTATCAGTCCATTACATCTAATCAGCAGAGTAACTATGGCAGTTCAACTGAAAGCCATCCAAATACTGATTTTTTAGGATCTCAACCCAATCAGATAGCCTTACCAATCACTGTTACTGGTCCTAATTACAAGAGCCACACATCATATCACCTCTGACCTACAAAACCTGCCAATGAAAAATCAGTATCTTGGACCTGATCAGCTGCAATAGGAAATAGACAGTATATTAGCATTTCTCACACAGGTTCGGCTATTCTTCGATCCTCCTATATGTCAAGGTCAATTTATCTTAAAAACATATTGTGTGCACCTCAAGTTACTAAGAATTTACTTTAGTAACTCCAAAATAACAAAAAATAATGATGTTTTGGTTAAATTGTCTACTAATGAGTGTGTTGCTAAGGACAAGCATTCATAGGAAATACTACTTAGAGGATTCTTGCATAATGGGTTGTATTAACTAGCAATTCCTTTAAGTCCTGCATCAACCCATTTTGAGTCAAAGTTAAAACAGCACAACTGGCAGAAGTCTTCTCTATCTCCAATGGTGCCTGGTAGTTTTAGTAGTTTGGTTACTTTTCACAAACTTACTAGCTTACTTGTGTCTTGTAATACTTCCAGTGTAGCAGATTCTACTATTCAGCAATCTGAGTCAAATAATGTAGCATTGTTGTGGCATAGAAGACTTGGACATCCTCATATGTCTGCTCTCAAGTCAATTGTAGAAACTCTAGACGTAAAAAATGATGCTGTTAATAAAATGGAATTTTGTGAAACTTGTTAATTTGGAAAGCTTCATCAGAATTCGTTTCCTCCTTCCTCTACCAAATCTCTTATGCCCTTTGAAATCATATATGCTGATATCGGGGGCCCAGAACCAGTTATTTCAGCCACTGGTTTTTGATATTATCATCTATTTGTTGATGATTGCACCAGGTATTCTTGGATTTATCCACTCAAATTCAAGTCTAAAGTACCCTCAATTGTAATGCAATTTCATAAGATGATTGACCAGCAGTATGATGCTGAGATAAGAATTTTCCTATCCAATTGGCTAGGTGGGTTTAGACTTTTGGTAGCATATTTTTAGACTGAGGGAGTCCACTTCAGCCATCCATGTTCTCCCACACGTCAACAAAAAGTTAAGGTGGAACGTTAACACATGCATGTTACAGAGGTTGGCCTTACTCTTCCAACTCAAGCATTTATACCCCTACAATACTGGTGGTTTGCTTTCCACACAGCTATCTACATCATTAATAGGTTGCCATCATCTGTCTTAGACAACACAACACCCTGCAAATCACTTCTCAATAAACATCCCGATTATACCTCACTGAAAATATTTGGGTGCTAATGCTTTCTTTTCATTCAACTTTATCAGAAGAACAACTTCTATTTTCATACTGAACAATGTGTTCTCCTGGGGTACAACTCACATCACAAAAGGTATCTATGTTTGAATAGTTTAGGGAAAGTGTACACAGTTCATAGTGTCAAGTTTAATAAGTTGCTTTTTCCTTTTGCTCATGGTTTTACTATCAACAATAATAACACCCTTGCACCAGACTCCCTACCACCATATTATTCCACTACATGGCACATACCACCAGCAACTGTCACTTCAACTTCCTCGTCGAATACCACAACTAATGATTCTTGCACCTGATCAGCATCTCCTCTTCATGATTCTCATATTATAAAGTCACCTAGTGCTTCTCCATCTCTCCACAATATTTTAGATTACCTTTCTATCTATTTGGAAAAAGATCTTCGACCAGATGATCTCAAAAAGCCTCTCTCCATATCACATCCACCAGCACCCAATTCCCTAGTTACTTTTAATCATCACCTTATGCTTGCTAGAGGAAAAGTAGCTGCTCTCCTCAGTTCTTTATCAGACCAGACTCCTTCTAAGTCATTTGCTACTAGTACTCTAGCTTCATCATTAGCAGAATTACACACTACACCTTTTTCAGTTTAGTAGCTTTGCAAGATCCTTTATGGAAAGCTTTTATGACTTCAGAATATGAGGCACCACAGTGAAGTCAAACCTAGTCTCTAGTCCCTTATAAGAGTGATAATACAGTAGTAGCAAATAAGTGGATCTTCAAGGTTAAGCTCAATGCAGATGGCAGTCTCCAAAGGTATAAAGCCAGACTGGTTGCTAAGCGATTTCATCATACTCTTAGAGTGATTATGATGAAACCACCCGATATGTGGTATACAGTAAGAAAGCCAAGGGAGGCAAGTAGGGGAATTTGGGCTATAACAAGAAAGATTCTAATGGGTGAGCTGTTGAGCTGTAGGAATTGGTTATGAGATGAACAGATGGCAATAAAGGAGGGGATAAGGAAATAATTCTGTTAGGGGGAAGAGTGAATAAAAAGGGGAGGCAATTGGGAGAGTGAGCATGGAAAAATTCATATGGATATTGGGAAGGAAAGCTGACCTTCAAAGTTCAGCTGGGTTGGCTTTCTTTTATGCTTTATTTGACTCATATAGTTACTCAGTTTATCATTTGTTTCTCATTTCATCATCACCATTTCCGTTTGCTTATTATCTGTTTCCTTTAAGTAATCAGTTTATCATTTGCTTATCTGTTCCATTTCATTACCACCATTTCCATTTATTCATCCTTTGTTTTTATTTAAAAACTAGCTTGCTGTTTCATTTAAGAATTGGTTGCCATATTTGAGTTGTGAACACATGGGGATTTAACAGATTATTTTGAGACTTTTTCACCTGTCATTAAGGCTTCTACAATCAGGGTCACTCTTTCATTACCTGTTTTTCATGGCTATGATGTCCAACAAGTGGATGAAACAATGCATTCCTAAATGGTGAGCTCACAGAGACAATCTACATGACCCAACTAGAAGGACTCATCTAAACCCAATCATATATGCAACCTTCACAAAGCCCTCTATGGATTGAAACAGTCTCCAAAGATCTGGTTTGACAAATCAAAGTTTCCCTTCTTACAAAAGGTTTTTGCAATTCAACCTCTGATTCCAGCTTTTTTTCTACAGTCAAGGTATTACTATTATTTATCTTCTTGTGTATGTGGATGATATCCTGCTCACTGGCAATGTTAAATATCAGTTTTTGCAGACTATAGTTCAAGATTTAGATAATACTTTTGGTCTAAAAACCCTTGGGTCAATACACTATTTATTGGGTATTGCAGTTCATAACTAATCAAGGGTTGTTGCTTAATCAGAGTAAATATGCCCATGAAATTCTAGTCAAATATGGCATGCAAGATTGTAATCCTTGTGCCAGACCGATGGTAATAAGGTCAAAGTTGAGTTTGGAAGTAGTCCTGAGTTTGAACACCCTTCTATGTATCAAAGTCTCATAGGTGCTTTGCAATATCTCACCATGACAAGACCAGGTCTATCTTTTGTGATGAATTAATTGAGTCAATTTTTTAAAGCCTTTACAGTCAATCACTGGCAAGCCTGCAAGCATGTGGTACGTTACATTTAGGTTACTCTTCATCATGAACTTACTTTCACTAAACGAGATTGTTTACATTTGGAGGCCTATGTTGATGCAGACTAGGTAAGTAACATCTCTGATCAGCCAAGGGGGGGTCGCTGGACCAATGATGAGTTGTGTTTTTTCATGGGCCTAATACTCCAATCAATGAAGTTCTAAAGCAACAGGTGTGTTGGGTTATCCTCTATTGAAGCTAGTACAGAGACTTTGGCTCAAGCTTCTACTGAATTGCTTGGCTTCAAACCTTGCCAAGAACTCCATATTTCAATTTTGTATTCCAGTGTTATGGTGTGACAACACTAGTGCCAAAGCATTGGCTTCTAAACTTGTTTTTTCATCTCGAAACAATACACATTGAACTTGATGTTCATTTCGTTTGAGAAATGGTACCTCTAATCGTCTTATGGTCACATACGTGGCCAGTACTTTTCAAATTGCTGATATTCTGACAAAACCACTTGCCAGCTCTCGCTTTCAAAATCTTCAGAGCAATTACACATTTGTTTTTTCAGTTCCTTTTCTCTAATCATCTGGTTATTGCTTGAGCGACACATCAATACGACAAACTTCAAACTCAGCTGCTTTTTAGCTGTTTTTTATAGGGTTGTTTGTGCATAGTAGTTTTCTAGTTTGGTGTTGTTGATCTTTATAATTTGGGTTGAAATAAGGGGTTATGGAGAATGAAGTTGCAGTTTCTAATTTGGTGTTGCTAATATAGTTTTCTAGTTTGGTATTGTTGTTGTCTGATAAGTTGGTGTTGCTGGTTCAAGATTCAAAATAGCAGTTGAATAAGGTGTTACGAGGATTATATAGTGTTGTTGATGGTTTCTAGTATGGTTTTTCTAATATGCTGATGGTTGCGGTTGATAACAAATCAGTTGAAGTAATTTTGTGCTCAGTAATTGTGCACTCTATGGTGTAGTGGTTGACAACAATGATGAGAGTGAAGTGTAAAGTGATCAGCAGGGAATGATTGCTAGCTGAATTTAAATAGTGTTTACAGGAGATGATTAGTTCAGTTTTTTTACATGTTGTTTAGTTCAATTTTATTGGTTTGTTGTTTTTCTATTGTGTTAGGTGCAGAAGGAGTTCATTGGAAGGGACAAAGAAAGAAATTTTTTGAAGTTTTGCTTAGGATGATGTCAGCAGTAATATTCTAGCTGAAACTTAAAATTTCTTAACTAAAAAGAAGTGCAGAACATGAAGTGTGAATACTCATTGCCAGTAACTAAGGAATGAAAAGTCTATTAAGTAAGTTTCTGTTAGAAAGCCTTGCAAGATACATTGTCGTACAACAATCTTCAAACTATGAAACTTTCAAATAAATAAAGTTGAACAAAGTGCCAGCTCTTCTTATAGTCTGAGACAAACAGGGTTGCAGTAGAAAAGACAAAAGGAATCAAAAGATGAATATTAGTGTTTGTGTGTTTTTTGGAAGTGAAGAACACGTGTTTTATTAGGGTGCTGTTTATTTCATTTGGCAGGAAAGAAATTTAGGGTTTTTTAGGGTAAAAGGAATGTGGAAAATGTCAATTGGATTTGTTTGTGAGGAAGTCAGGCTTAGACGTTGTTCAGCTTTATTTAATAAAGTATGGGGGTTTCTAAAGCCTTGGAAGAATAAGGATTACGTGTGGATTGTGTCAGGGGGGTGAACTCTTTATGTGTGAGGCCTTAGGGGTAATGGTGCTGGTTTGGTCGGTGGTATATGGCGGTGCATGGCCTAACATAATTTTTTATATCTTTGTTTGGAGTGCAGCATGCTTAAAAATTTCTATGCCAATTCTAAAAAAGGAGTAGTCACGGGGAAAGATATAAGGGAAGTGGAGAACTTTTTCTGCTAATTTTGTTTGATTTTTTCGTATGCAGGATGCCTTTTAAAACTAGAGTTATTTACTCTAGTATCTTTGTTGAAAAGGTGTGTGACTCTTTTCGAAGGGCAAGCATGCAAGGGTTATTGTTTCAAACTGGCGATGTTGTTTTTTTGGGGGATTTTGCTGCGAATGGGAAGATTGAGATGTGTAGAGATCTCTCTAAAGGCTGTTGTTGCCTTGGTTGGTGGCATGGTTTGGCAGTCAGGTCTTTATTTCCATAGAACCTAATTGGAATGGTATGGTTGTGTGTGGGATATCCAAACTGTATAGTTTTGGAAATTCTACAGTTGTGCGACAAAGACTCCCTTTCGCCCCTCTGTTTCTGTTTGTGGGTTGGGTTTTGTGGTAGGTTTGTTGCTTATACAGATGCAATTTGCCCTCAGTCTGCTTGCTGGAGTTGGTGCAATTTCCTACAGCAGGTAGAGCCTTTCTTGTCTCCGGTTGGGGTCTGTAGGTTTTTTGTTGGGCTGGATAGAGGTGGACAGATAGGAAATGCCTCTTTGGGCGTTGCTGGGTTGTGCAGTTTTTTTGAGTAGGTTTTTGTGGGAAATGGAGTTGTTTAGCTGCTATTGTTAGTTTAGCTGCCCCATATATAGGGTCTATGTACTACTTGTTTTACTGCAGTCTAAGGATCTTTTTCTTCTCCTTTTGATTGCTGAGTTGCTAGTCTCCGGGAGGTTTCCTTTCCTTGGTGCTTCTTTTTGAGTTAATGGGCTTGTCTAAGGTTGGTTGTCGCTTGTTATTCATTTATTCTTCAATACACACCGTGTTACCTCAATTACAGATCCTTTTCGCTGAAGTTTATCTCACACTTGAATGGTTAATCCTAAATTCAATGCATGTTTGGAGGTAGAAATGATTGATATATACATGAAATTACTATTTTATCCATATTTAACATTTAGCGTTGCATTACTCAAAAGTGAGGTTATTGATTTTTTTTTTTTAAAAAAAGGGGTTTAAATAGAAATCGAAACAAAAAATATATCACTAGATCCAACAAAAATATAGCCCAAAATAGTGGTTATGGGCTTACAGCAACCCAGAAACAACATTAAGCACTCTACGACAATAAGAAAAAAAAATCTTATTAAACAAGTAAACGGCTTTTCCCATCCAAGGTTTGGCAATCTAAAGTTCCCACCCCTGGTTTCATATATTGTAGATTTCACCCTTAAATTAACAGATAACTTTTAATCTAATAGTTAAAAGGGTCAATGGTTATTTCAAGGATGAAATTTTAAAATAACCTTCACTTCTCTAATTCACCACCACTGAAAATTTCAGGTCATCGACCTGTTTCCACACATCGCCCCTCCTAACACCACCATTACATCCCAAACCCCCACATCAAACCTTAACCTCCCTGCCTAATTGAACCCCTCAATCGCCTCTTGTCATGCTTTTAATGTCAATCGGCGTTTCATCCAAATTTCGGCAAGTCTCGACATCGAAAACACCCCCAAGACCACCAATCGCATCGCCGACTTCCCCCCACCAAAACCCCCAACATCGTCAACTACAATTGCCTGTCGATTGCCGCTGCCTCTCCCTTAGGTTTTTGCATTTTTTCGCCCCTTCAGCCAAATTCTGGCAACTCTCTAGGTTAGGAGTTTTGGTGAGGGTAAGGGGATGTTGATGGTGGTGTCGGGGAGGTCTAATGGTGCCGGAATCAAGCCGAATTCTTGGCTTGGTTGGGATCCTCTAGGGGTTATTTAGAGAAATTTGAGATATAGGGGTTATTTTGAAAAAAGTAATGGCATTAATTTAAGGGTAAGAATCTGCATTTATGAAACCAGGGTGGGAACTTGCATTCGCCAAACCTTGGGTGGGAAATGTCTTTACTCTATTAATACTTATATAATATAAATATATGAGACACACTTAAGAATACGAGAAAACAAAATATTTATATTTGGCGTCTATTACACACACAAAAAAAGATCAAAAACATATCATTTCGATGCTTGATATGCTAAATTTTTATTCTCTAATGTTCTTAACGTATACTTTAAAAACACATATATATATAAATATAACTTTTTAAAAAATTATATATTTTGAACCTTTCTAGAACAATATATGATCCACTACACTCAAGGGCCAATATTCCCTGGTCAAGACAAGTCCAGAACAGTATGCATTATTTGAAACTAAAACATTGGAGAAGTCCAAAATTATGCGATTAAACGTAAATTAAGCGCTGAACCCGGCCACCAGAAGAGGTTTACCACTTAGCCAACAATTTCTTTGCATAAATGAATTTGTAAATGAAATGATGATCAATGTTTCATCTTTTGTCATTATTATCAGTCCACGGTACAACCATCTTGATCAAATCAATTAAAAAATTATCATGTTCATCATCTTTAGAGATCCTTGACCTTCTGAGAATTTTCTAACGCTTCTAGAATTGAAACTAAAAACTTGTAGAATTTCTAACTGTTGCCAGCCGTGCATACACACTTCTAGAAGTTTCTTTTACATCAATTCTATGTAGAAATGAAATGGCAGTCAAACGCAGTACACTTGAAAGATTAAGCAAACCAACCAAACATCACAACAATGCTTATACAACTTTAGTTGGTTTATGTTTGGTACTTGTGTTTTTGTTATGACAAAACAAGCAGAAGCCAGAAATTACTATTTCAGTGATATCCATCTTAAAACTAGTGTTTTTATTTTTGTATTTTTATACGTTTTAACAATTTTAAATTATTAAATTTTATAAAAAAATTAACCAAAACAAATATGTATGAACTAAGAAATGTATTCTGTATTTCTAAAACTTCATCTTGTCCGTATTTGTATTATATTCTGTTTCTTTTACTAATTAGTCTTTCGACCCAATGTTACAATAAAATATATTTTAGTCATTGGATATGCGGTGCCTACTCTTCATTCATGTTCTTATGCTCTGCTATCTTACTACAATTTAGGTGAATTTTTTCACCCATCCGGAGACCACCTGTCTAATAAATAAATTATGGAATCGTACGGGGACAAATAGGATAAAGAGTCAGAAAAGCAATCTGTGTATCTTCAAAAAGTCTGTGGAAATCTTCAAAAAGATTAAGCAAACCACCAAACCTCATGAGAGAGACCCACCAGGAATCGTACGGGTACAACATGGTGATAAAGTGGGGCCTTGAAAAGACGTGATTTATGCTTGCGGGCAATCACGTAGGATATGTAATAGAAGCGATGCATGCAAACTCAAAGCTACGTGAAATAATATTAATTCGAAGCAGATAATGATAAAGGTTAGAAAATAATATGTTACTTTTATTTTTTTTATTCATTTCACTTAAAGTTAGAATTGGTCAATATGTTTACTTGTATTTTTCCTTCTCCAAAACAACATACATAACATAACCCATCTATATAGTATATACCAACCAAGAGTTGAAAGAAACTATAGTAATTTACATGTAACAAGAATTTGATTTTCCTTAAATGATATCATTACCAGTACCAGTACCATACCACTAATTGCCTTACATGTAAACCTTCCAATATTAATTTTAGATTTCGTCTCCTGAAATCATAATTGCGTTAGTATTATCAATAAGCTTACAAACAACAACCAAAAAAAAAGAAAAAAACAACTATCAAATTCAAAAAGGTCAAATTTCAATCAATTTTAGATTCTAGGGTGATTAATTCTTACAAGTAGTTATCACCTTTCATTATCCAACCATAATCATTAATATTTGTTTGTAGCAAAATGCCAGCTCACTAAGTGATGCTCTCTACATGTAACCGTCTGTATTGGGATTTAAGAGTGAGGACCAATTGTAAATTCATAATATTGCAGTTTGTGTATAAATATAGAGAGATCATAGTGAAAACTTGCAAGTTAGAAACCGATACTCTTATCAGAGAGCGTAAGTATGTCAGATAATCAACAACCCCGTCCCACGACAATCGCCTGGCAACAATAGTGGCAATCAACAATCTGGTAGTCAACAAACTACTGCCATGGCTGCCTTGACTCCGAATGCAACGCAACCTTCAACAAAACAACCACAACCAGTGCACACTATCCCAACAATGCGAATAAAGCCATGGGTGGATCTAGGTGTCGAAATAATTTCGATAACGGTCAGTTCATTTTTTTTTTTTTTTTTTAGTTTATTTTATTTTATTTTAAAATCTCAAACATTTGCACTTCTTACTGTCCCCTGTGGGCGTTCTATCTCAGAGCTTACCCTAGTCCACAATCATCATCGTGGGGTGGTCTCTTTGTGTAAAAACTCAAGGAAACAATTCATTTCATTTAATAAAATGATTCTCTTTTACATTGAAATTCTTTATTATTAATAAACTTGTACATTGATATTCTTTATTATTAACAAACTAAAAGCTGATTGCTTTATGGAATGTGATTATTGTAGGTTTAAAGCCGTGGGTGACAATTTTTATTTGGTGATGTGATGAATCTAGTTCCGTGTCGGCAATGCTAGTTGAAGTTTTAATTTTCAATAAGTTTCTTCGTTGATGTAATGTGAAGTCAAGAAATACTATCAGCTATTTAATTTTGTATTGGATGGTTTGTATCATATGTTACCTTTGTTTATGGTTTTATATTTATGAAATTGTCACCTTTGTTTATGGTTTTATTATTATTATTATTATTTATATATATGAAACTTGCATTGCCTTGCCTTGCCAAATTTGACTACTCAAACATTTTATCCATTCTAATGTTAATTATCAATACAAATGCTTATATTCTATTTCACTTCCGTTCTATTTGATACAGCTTATACGAGTAGAGTTTATATAGAGAAAAATTTATTGAATAACCTTATTTGATTTAAAATTAAAAAATTAAAAAAAAAACTTTTAACTTATCAATTCTCTTAATAATGATCATATTTACTTTTTTGACCAATGCTAGTAATCTCTCCGGGTTTTATGTGGTATGTGTATGGTTTGTTCACATCTGTTAGGTTTCTTTGATTTATCAGAGTTATTTTTATTTGTACACTTACGATTTGTTTTGGTTGGGGGAGTTGAATAGATTGGTATGTGAGAATTGCAAAAATAAAAAATAAAAATAAAAATTTGTTTTTTGATTGGCCTGTGGCAATTTTTATTTTTTATTATTTGTTTCTGTCGTAGTTTTCACTTTAAAACTAATACAGTCATGCGTGTCTGTTAGAAATGGTTAATGCGACAAGAACATGAATGTGTTGGTATTATCAATAAACTATTACAGTCATAAGTTTAAAAAAAAAAAAGCAACAGAATGTAGTAGTTGAACCATCAAATTCGAAAAGGTCAAAATACAATCAACTTAAATTCTTGGGTAATTAAAGCTTCCATTGTTCACTGTTTCCATTTTTATATTATTTATTTATTATAGCAAAAATGTCACCCCACTTGCCGCAAAGTCGGNTTAGCTGTTTTTTATAGGGTTGTTTAGTGCAGTAGTAGTTTCTAGTTTGGTGTTGTTGATCTTTATAATTTGGTGTTGAAATAAGGGGTTATGGAGAATGAAGTTGCAGTTTCTAATTTGGTGTTGCTAATATAGTTTCTAGTTTGGTATTGTTGGTCTTGATAATTTGGTGTTGCTGGTTCAAGATTCAAAATAGCAGTTGGAAATAAGGTGTTACGGAGGATTAATATAGTGTTGTTGATGGTTTCTAGTATGGCGTTTCTAATATGCTGATGGTTTGCGGTTGATAACAAATCAGTTAAAGTAATTTTGTAGCTCAAGTAATTGTGCACTCTATGGTGTATGGTTGACAACAATGATGAGTAGTGAAGTGTAAAGTGATCAGCAGGGAAATGATTGCTAGCTGAAGTTTAAATAGTGTTTAGCAAGGAGATGAATTCAGTTCAGTTTTTTTACATGGTTGTTTAGTTCAATTTTATTGGTTTGGTTGTTTTTCTATTGTGTTAAGTGCAGAAGGAGTTCATTGGAAGGGACAAAGAAAAGAAATTTTTTGAAGTTTTGCTTGAGGGATGATGTCAGCAGTAATATTCTAGCTGAAACTTAAAATTTTCTTAACTAAAAAAAGAAGTGCAGAACTAATGAAGTGTGAATACTCAATTGCCAGTAACTAAGGAATGAAAAGTCTATTAAGTACAACAGTTTCTGTTAGAAAGCCTTGCAAGATTACATTGTCGTTACAACAATCTTCAAACTATAGAAACTTTCAAATAAATAAAGTTGAACAAAGTGCCAGCTCTTTCTTATAAGTCTGAGAACAAACAGGGTTGCAGTAGAGAAAGACAAAAGGAATCAAAAGATGAATAGTTAGTGTTTGTGTGTTTGTTTGGAAGTGAATGAACGACTGTTTTATTAGGAGTTGCTGTTTATTTCATTTGGCAGGAAAGAAATTTTAGGGTTTTTTTAAGGGTAAAAAAAGGAATGTGGAAAATGTCAATTGGATTTGTTTGTGAGGAAGTCAGGCTTAGGACGTTGTTCAGCCTTAAATTTAAATAAAGTATGGGGGTTTCTAAAGCCTTGGAAGAATAAGGATTACGTGTGGATTGTGTCAGGGGGGTGAACTCTTCTAATGTGTGAGGCCTTAAGGGGTAATGGGTGCTGGTTTGGTCGGATGGATGATACGGGCGGTGCATGGCCTAACATAATTTTTTATATCTTTGTTTGGGAGTGCAGCATGCTTAAAAATTTCTATGCCAATTCTAAAAAAGAGAGTAGTCACGGGAGAAGATATAAGGGAAGTGGAGAACTTTTTCTGCTAATTTTGTTTGATTTTTTCGTATGCAGGGATGCCTTTTAAAATCTAGAGTTATTTACTCTAGTATCTTTGTTGAAAAGGTGTTGACTCTTTTCGAAGGGCAAGCATGCAAGGGTTATTGTTTCAAACTGGCGATGTATGTTTTTTTGGGGGATTTTGCTGCGAAATGGGAAGATTGAGAGTGTTAGAGATCTCTCTAAAGGCTGTGATGTTGCCTTGGTTGGTGGCATGGTTTGGCAGTCAGGTCTTTATTTCTACAAGAACCTAATTGGAAAGGGTATGGGTTGTGTGTGGATAATCCAAAACTGTATAGTTTCTGGAAATTCTACAGTTGTGCGACAATAGATCCCTTTCGCCCCTCTGTTTCTGGTTTGTGTGGTTGGGTTTTGTGGTAGGTGTGTTGCTTATACAGATGCAATTTGCCCTCAGGTCTGCTTGCTGGAGTTGGATGCAATTTCCTACAGCAGGTAGATGCCTTTCTTGTCTCCGGTTGGGGTCTGTAGTTTTTTTGTTGGGCTGGATAGAGTGGACAGCAATAGGAAATGCCTCTTTGGGTCGTTGCTAGGTTGTGCAGATTTTTTTGAGTAGGTTTTTGTGGGAAATGGAGTTGTTTAGCTATGCATATGTTAGTTTATGCTGCCCATATATAGGGTCTATGTACTACTTGTTTTTACTGCAGTCTAAGGATCTTTTTCTTCTCCTTTTGATTGCTGAGTTGCTAGTCTCCGGGGATGGTTTCCTTTCCTTGGTGCTTCTTTTTGAGTTAATGGGCTTATCTAAAGGTTGGTTGTCGCTTGTTATTCATTTATTCTTCAATACAATCACCGTGTTACCTCAATTACAGATCCATTTTCGCTGAAGTTTATCTCACACTTGAATGGTTAATCCTAAATTCAATGCATGTTTTGGAGGTAGAAATGATTGATATATACATGAAATTACTATTTTATCCATATTTTACAATTTTAGCGTTGCATTACTCAAAAGTGAGGTTATTGATTTTTTTTTTTAAAAAAAGGGGTTTAAATAGAAATCGAAACAAAAAAATATTCACTAGATCCAACAGAAACAGTAGCCCAAAAATAGTGGTTATGGGCTTACAGCAACCCAGAAACAACATTAAGCAGCTCTACGACAATAAGAAAAAAAAATCTTATTGAAACAAGTAAACGGCATTTTCCCATCCAAGGTTTGACGAATCTAAAGTTCCCACCCCTGGTTTCATATATTGTAGATTCTCACCCTTAAATTAACAGATAACTATTTAATCTAATAGTTAAAAGGGTCAAATGGTTATTTCAAGGATGAAATTTTTAAAATAACCCTTCACTTCTCTAATTCACCCCATCGATAATTTCAGGTCATTCCGACCTGTTTCCAACACAATCGACCCCTCCTAACACCACCATTACAATCCCCTCAACCCCCACATCAAACCTTTAACCTCCCTGCCTAATTGAACCCCTCAATCGCCTCTTGTCATCGCTTTTAATGTCAATCGGCGTTTCATCCAAATTTCGGCAAGTCTCGACATCGAAACCACCCCCAAGACCACCAATCGCATCGCCGACTTCCCTCACCAAAACCCCCAACATCGTCAACTACAATTGCCTGTCGATTGCCACTGCCTCTCCCTTAGGTTTTTGCATTTTTTCGCCCCATTCCAGCCAAATTCTGGCAACTCGTCTAGGTTAGGAGTTTTGGTGAGGGGGATAAGGGGATGTTGATGGTGGTGTCGGGGAGGTCTAATGGTGCCGGAATCAAGCCGAATTCTTGGCTTGGTTGGGATCCTCTAGGGGTTATTTGAGAGAAATTTGAGATATAGGGGTTATTTTGAGAAAAAAGTAATGGCATTAATTTAAGGGTAAGAATCTGCAATTTATGAAACCAAGGGTGGAAACTGCACATTCGCCAAACCTGGGTGGGAAAATGTCGTTTACTCTATTAAATCTTATATAATATAAAATATATGAGACACACGTTAAGAATACTAGAACAAAATATTATTTATTTTGGCGTCTATTACACACACAAAAGATCAAAAACATATCATTTCGATGCATTGATATGCTAAAATTTTTATCTCTAATGTTCTTAACGTATACTTTAAAAACACATATTATATATAAATATAAACTTTTTAAAAAATATATATATTTGAACCTTTCTAGAACAATATGATCCACTACACTACAAGGGCCAATATTCCCTGGTCAAGACAAGTCCAGAACAGTATGCGATTATTGAAACTAAAACATTGAGAAGTCCAAAGTATGCGATTAAACGTAATTAAGCGCTGAACTCGGCCACCAGAAGAGGTTTACTACTTAGCCAACAATTTCTTTGCATAAAATGAATTTTGTAAAGTGAATGATGATCAATGTTGTCATCTTTTGTCATTATTATCAGTCCACGGTACAACCATCTTGATCAAATCAATTAAATAAATTATCAGTTATCATCACTTAGAGATCCCTGACCTTCCTGAAGAATTTCTAACGCTTCTAGAATTGAAAACTAAAACTTGTAGAATTTCTAACTGTTGCCAGCCGTGCATACACACTTCTAGAAGTTTCTTTTACATCAATTCTCATGTAAGAAAATGAAATGGCAGGTCAAACGGCAGTACACTTGAAAGATTAAAGCAAACCAACCAAAACACACACAGCAGTGCTTATACAACTTTAGTTTGGTTTATGTTTGGTACTTGTGTTTTTGTTAATGACAAAACAAGCAGAAGCCAGAAATTACTATTTCAGATATCCCTCTTAAACTACTAGTGTTTTTATTTTTTTTTTACGTTTAAACAATTTTAAATTAAAATTTTATAAAAAAAATTAAACAAAACAAATTGTATGAACTAAAGAATATATTCGTATTTCTAAAACTTCATCCTGTCCGTATTTGTATTATATTCTCTGTTTCTTTACTATATATTCACTTTCAACCAAATGTTACAAGGACCCCTCACACTTAACGATTAAATTACCGATTTGATATACCGATCCACTGTCAATTATCTAAATCTTAAAATTTAACCAATTCACCAAAGTTAGTATGTCAAATCGGTTTTCAATCGATAACTTTAGCATATTGATTACAATAAAATAATTTTAGTCATTGGGATAGCGGTGCTACTCATCATTCATGTTCTTTATGCTTGCTATCTTACTACAATTAGGTGAATTTTTCAACGTCATACCATATCTTCGAAAAAAAATGAAAGGCGGCCAGAAACAACCAAACCTCATGAGACCCACATGTCTAAATTAAATTAGGAATCGTACGGGGTACAACATAGTGAAAAAGTGGTAATCTTCAAAAAGTTTGTGGGCAATCACTTGAAGATTAAAGCACAAACCAAACTCATGAGAAAGACCCACCAGGAATCGTACGGTACAACATGGTGATAAAGTGGGGCCTTGAAAAGACGTGATTTAGCTTGCTGGGCAATCACGTGAGGATAATGCATGAAGAAAGCGACTTGCATGCAAACTCAAAGCTACGTGAAATAATATTAATTACGAAGCAGAGTAATGATAAAGGTTAGAAAATAATATGTTACTTTATATTTTTTATTCATTTCACTTAAAAGTTAGAATTGGTCAAATATGTTACTTTGTAGTTTCTTCTCCCAAAACAACATACATAACATAACCCACTCTATAAGTATATACAACCAAAGAGTTGAAAGAAACTATAGTAATTTACATGTAAACAAGAATTTGTATTTTCCTTAATGATATCATTTACCAGTACAGACCAGTACCACTAATTGCCTACATGTAAACCTTCCCAATATTAATTTTAGATTTCGTCTCCATGAAATCATGACATGTAGTGTATTATCAATAAGCTTACCAAAACAACAACCAAAAGAAAAAGAAAAAAACAACTATCAAATTCAAAAAGGTCAAATTTCATCAATTTAGATTCTAGGGTGATTAAGTCTACAGTAGTACACCTTTCATTATCCAACCTAATCATTAATATTTGTATTGTAGCAAATGCCAGCTCACTAAGTGTGCTCTTACATGTAACCGTGTATTGGATTTAAGAGTGAGGACCAAATTGTAAATTCAAATATTGCAGTTTGTGTATAAATATAGAGATCATAGTGAGAAACTTGCAAGTTAGAAACCGATATCTAATCAGAAGGCGATAAGTATGTCAGATAATCAACAACCCCGTCCCAACGACAATCGCCATGGCAACAATAGTGGCAATCAACAATCTGGTAGTCAACAAAAACTACTGCCAGGCTGCCTTGACTCCGAATGCAACGCAACCTTCAACAAAACAACCACAACCAGTGCACACATCCCAACAATGCGAATAAAGCATGGGTGGATCTAGGTGGTCGAAATAATTCGATAACGGTCAGTTCAGTTTTTTTTTTTTTTTTAAGTTTTATTTTATTTTAAAATCTGCAAACATTTGCACTTTCTTACTGTATCCCTTGTGGGCGTTCTAATCTCTGAGCTTACCCTGTCCACCATCATCATCGTGGCGGTGGTCTCACTTGTGAGCGTTCTAATCACCGCCATAAAAACTCAAGGAAACAATTCATTTCATTTAATAAAATGATTCTCTTTTACATTGAACTTCTTTATTATAATAAACTTGTACATTGATATTCTTATTATTAACAAACTAAAGCTGATTGCTTATGGAATGTGATTATTGTAGGTTTAAGCCTGTGGGTGCGGGTGACAATTTTTATTGGTGAGTGATGAATCTAGTTCCGTGTCGGCAATGCTAGTTGAAGTTTTAATTTTCAATAAGTTTCTTCGTTGATGTAATGTGAAGCAGAAATACTATCAGATATTTAATTTTGTATGGATGGTTTGTATCATATGTTCCTTGTATGGTTTTATATTTATGAATTGTCACCTTTGTTTATGGTTTATTATTATTATTATATTTATATACTATGAAACTTGCATTGCTGCCTGCCAAATTTGACTACTCAAACTTTATCCTTTAACTGTTAATATCAATACAATGCTTATATTCTATTTCACTTCCGTTCTATTTGATACAGCTTATACGAGTAGAGTTATATAGAGAAAATTTATTGAAAACCTTATTTGATTTAAAATTAAAAAATTAAAAAAAACTTTTAACTTATCAATTCTCTTATAATGATTCATATTACTTTTTGACCAAGCTAGTAATCTCTCGGGTTTTATGTGGTATGTGTATGGTTTGTTCACATCTGTTCGGTTTCTTTGATTTATCAGGTTATTTTTATTTGTACACTACGATTTGTTTTGGTTGGGGAGTTGAATAGATTGGTATGTGAGAATTGCAAAAATAAAAAATAAAAATAAAAAATTTGTTTTTTGATTGGCCTGTGGCAATTTTATTTTTTATTATTGTTTCTGTCGTAGTTTTCACTTTAAAACTAATACAGTCATGCGTGTCTGTTAGAAATGGTTAATGCGACAAGAACATGAATGGTTGGTATTATCAATAAACTATTACAGTCTAAGTTTAAAAAAAAAAAAAGCAAGATGATGTAGTATTACCATCAAATTCGAAAAGGTCAACAATACAATCAACTTAAATTCTTGGGTAATTAAAGCTTCCATTGTTCACTGTTTCCATTTTTATATTATTTATTTATATAGCAAAAATGTCACCCCACTTGCCGCAAAGTTGGAAAACGAAACGATAAAAATAGAATATTATCATAATCGATGAACGACAATGTTATACAACATAATATAGTAATAATCGATAAGATATATATATATATATATATATATATATATATAATATATATATATTACGTTTAGAAAAAACTTTAAGAGTCTTCTTGAATTACAGATTTGTTTGTTTATTTACATGGTTAATTGAATACACCAATTCATATATTATATTTAAAAACTTCTCTTTAAGCCTCATTCAATACCCAATATATCCTTTGATCTGAATTTTTCCTTACACACCTTTTCTCCAATTTCAATTTTAGAATCAAAATATCATTTTTAACTGGTATAAAAACTGGAAAATAGAAGCTAAAAGAGTTTTAATCTGAATTGTGAAATGAAAATTCCATATGGCAATGCGATCTTATCCTCTTTTGGCTAATATCTTTCCTTTTTGGATAATATCTGTTAATGAAAATCTGTGATATTTTTGCATTCATTCTTAACGCCAGTAAAAGCTTACCAAAGGTAAGGTTGCCAATTTGTAAAGGTCGGGATGGGTTGGAGTAGGCCCGGATTTATATGAGCGGGGTTGGTTCGGGCATTTTCTGGAGTCGGCAAGGGTGGGTAATCCTAGCAGAAGGAGCAACATTCAGCACCAGCAATGGGGTTCGGGGTTACCAAAGGTTACTAGTATTGGCATTTTCTAGAGTCGGCCCGGGCGGGGTTGGGGCGACTAATCACAGCAGCAGGAATGCAACATTAATTAGTAAGTTCTTTTTATGGGTTTGGTGCGAATACCTTGACCCCAAAAAGACATTATGGTATTTGCAGCAAAGCAGTAAAGGAGCCCCATAGAAGTGATATTTGCCCCAAACACCAGCCCAAAACAATGAAATTGTAGCCCAGAAACAATAGAACAGTGCACCAAATCTAGAACATTTGTGAAAAAAAAAAGTAAATTCAGTCTAGACTGTTAAGACTTTTGAAGATGGAAGGTCGATGAGTCTTTGGGTGATGAAATGTTAAATTTTGATAATTATGATTTATCAGAATTTGACTTGAGAGAGACGGATGTTTAATCGACGATTGAAGGGGTCAACAAAAGTAAGATTTGATTGGTTTTGATAAGTGATAATTATGAAAGAGAGTGGTGATGGTATGAAGTTGCACGATATAAGAATAAAAAATGAAATATGAATTTAAATATAAAAAATAATATTATTTAAAAATTTATAGGTAGAAAAATATAATTAAACTATTATTATGACTAGAAAAAGTCATTTACTCTTTTAAATTGGGTTGTCTTCGTGTGTGGGCTTAAGACCAAAATTTTGACTATTTCAATTAGTACGATTGTTATGTCTAAAGTGGCAACATTATTTCAACATACGTAATGTTATCATGGGAAGCCACGTTGGCTTGGGTTGGTGTGCATCGCGCGCGCCACAGCCACCAATAGCAAAGACTTTTTGAAGTAGTATTTCCACATTGACGTCATAATTGATATTAAGGAAGGGGATAACATGATATTTTGTTTAATTGATTTTATCAAGATGTTTGTACGGTGGATAAATCTTGTCTTCAATTTAAAAAAGATGAAGACAAGACAACCCACACGTTTTCAATTTATATAAATTGATACTTTTATTATATATAATTTCAAATTTATTAAAACTGTCCCAAACTACCGAACATGCGGTCTGAAGTTGCTATGTGGAAGAAGCCAATTTTTTTACGAAAATATTAAGCGTACAATTTAATTTCATAATATTTTCTTACAATTTTAACATGATTGTCTCATGTTTATTAATGACTTTGGCTAAATATGAACAATCATTTCTTAAAGACAAACGATTGTTTTTTAAGGACGAACGATTGTATATTGATAAAGAATGCTTGTTTTTATACAAAGAACAACCATTTATAAAGAAATAAATGTTCGTCCTTACGAAATAAAAATTGTTAATTCAACTGTTACGTTAAGATTATAAGATTAGATTGTGAACGTAATATTACTCTTTTTTCACATGAAAATTAACGAAAAAAGTGTTGGGTTATCATTTTTATTTCAGGAAGTATAAAACAAAACAACAAGTGAGGTTTTTTTTTTTTTTTTTTTTTTTTTTTTTTTTTTTTTTTTAAGAGTACATAATTGCCTAGGCACGTTTTGATTATTTTTCAAAATAACCTAGTACTCCCTGGTGATTTAGGAATTAAAATTGTATTGCTGCCTGATTGAAACTTGAAAGTGATAAAGCTAACGACTTTTGCGGCTCAAAGTTGGTATTTGTGAAGCTGAAGATTAAAGATTTTTCTCATTCTGATTTTTACTGCTTTTAATTACTGTGTTATTTTAGCTTACGAACTAAAACCTTCTAATAAAATTAAAATTCAATCTAATTGTTGTATTTATAAAGATAAATTTATATAATTAAAATTACCGTTATACAAAAAACAAAGGGCCAACAGTTGACTGCAATATATATAAATCCACAAAAATGCTTTTAGCTTAGAAAAGAAATGATATACATAGAAAAAGTCAGTGGAAGACTTGAACCCACTAGAAAATGGCACCATTGACTCACCAGCACTTTGTATTCTCCACTTCAAAAGACCGACACCTCCTGCATCACCAGCTCGGCCTATGGGGAAAGGCCTATTAGGGCCCTTCAAGCCCAGTATATTTTCATTGGTGGAGTTCTTTGTTCATATTAGGATAGATGTTGAAAAGAATGGCTGGATTCCCTCCAGTCTCAGATCTGAAATAACACAGGATATATTGTAATAAATAACAGGGAAATAACAACAACATGGACCGCAAATCTGAAAATCAATGTCAAGCCTTCAGCAATTGAAGACAGGTCAAGCATCTTTCCTTCAAAGGAGAAAAGATAACAGCAGCAACACAAAATGGCAGCCATCACCTGGAGGAACACAATCATAATAGAGAAAAGTGAAGTGCCTGAACTTGGATTAGACCGTCTTCTTGATTACAATTTGAAGTGACAAAGTTCCTTGGACATCAAAGTTACCCATTCCACCATCTCGTTTCAAAGTCACATTGAATTTCTCCTCGACTGTCAAAAGTGATAGGATCATTTGGTGGAGGAGCAGCTAATCTTGACTGACCTGCTTTTGGCTGCACATCTTCAAGAATCACTTCAACTTCTGCTTTCAGAAATTCCAAGAATTGATTTGTCCTTTGGGATTTACCAAGCTGCATGCCAAGACCCTTAGAAGGAGCTGTGGCGGATGAAGGTGGATGACCTAATGATGAAAGTATATAAGGGATAAGAATGCTCTTCGGTTCATAAACAATCATCAAGAAATCCTGAAATATATCCATTATGCTGATGTCCACAAAAAGGCAACAAACAGATATCTTAAAGACAGAAAAAGGATAACCTATCTGTGTAGGAACTCAAAAGAAAATTCTCAATTATTTAGCTACAATGCATGCTTATATGCTAACTTATAGCATGAATTTCAACAAAATCCACAACCCATCAATAATTAGAAACATACTCATAGAATTCAGTCTAGTTAAAGGACACAGACCTTTAGACTTGCTGGAAAAGGAATAAACATCAGTGCTCTAACCAACTCCAGAGCAACTGAAAAAACCACCTCCACCGCTAGAAATGCTCATATCACTAAAGCTACTTTCTATTCTTCCAGATCCCATTGACTGCAACGACATAAACCCTCCTTTTTCACCTCTATTCTTCTCAATCAGCAGAATATATGACGAGTTTCAAATGGCAATACAACAAAAGAAGTTATGGAAGGCACCAATTAGAAATGGAACCACTGCAGATCTACAAAAAAGAACCTTGTTTTTGTCAACCTCACTAGCTTTGTGCTTCATGACATCCTTGGTTTCATTGATCTTGTTTGCAGTACCAGCTTGTGCAACTTCCCTTCATCACTCTCCATCTCACCACGCTGCTTAACCTGAGTGATGGTCAGGTTTTCCTTGAGCCCAAGAGAGATAGCTTCATCAAAAGTAAGGATCAGCTCAAATTTTGATGCATTAGATTTTCTGGTGTTAGTCCAGACTCCAGAAATGTGGATGACTCAAAATGCAAAATGCACAGTAAAAATTTCTCTAGAGTACCAATGATGACACTGAGATATAGTAAACCTATTGGTTGAAAATGATATTTCAATAAGAGCAAATATAATTAACCAGAAACTTTGTGAAGGTATGATGTTACCACAAGATTGTAACTACAAACAGAGATGCAAACATAATATTATTCATGGAAACAATTACACAAAAACAAATTGCAATGTAAAGCAAATATTTGGTCACTGAATGTACTGGTAGTTGAAAACCACACAGAGCGATAGGGGGATAAAGCTAAAGAATCAGCTGGAGGCACAACAAATTCCATCGATCCACTGGATATTCAGTAGAATACAATATGACTGCGATCGCCAAACCTTGGGTGGGAAATGTCATTACTCTATTGAAATACTTATATATATAAAATTATGAGACACACATTAAGAATACTAGAAAACAAAATATTATTATTTTGGCGTCTATACACACACAAAAAAGATCAAAAACATATCATTTCGATGCATTGATATGCTTAAATTTTATTCTTAATGTTCTTAACGTATACTTTAAAAAACACATATTATATATAAATATAAACTTTTTAAAAAATTATATTTGAACCTTTCTAGAACAATATAGATTCCACTACACTACAACGGGCCAATATTCCTGGTCAAGACAAGTCCAAGAACACGTATGCAATTATTTGAACTAAAACATTGGAGAAGTCCAAAAGTATGCGATTTAAACGTAAATTAAGCGCTGAACCCGCCACCAGAAGAGGTTTACCTACTTAGCCAACAATTTCTTTGCATAAAATGAATTTTGTAAAGTGAAATGATGATCAATGTTATCATCTTTTGTCATTATATCAGTCCACGGTACAACCATCTTGATCAAATCAATTAAAGAAATTATCATTGTTATCATCTTTAGAGTCCCTTGAACTTCTGGAAGAATTTCTAACGCTTCTAGAATTGAAAACTAAAACTTGTAGAATTTTCAAATGTTGCCAGCCGTGCATAACACACTTCTAGAAGTTTCTTTACATCAATTTTATGTGAGAAAATGAAATGGCAGGTCAAACGCAGTAGACTTGAAAGATTAAAGCAAACCAAACAAACATCACAAAAGTGCTTATACAACTTTAGCTTGGTTTATGTTTGTACTTGTGTTTTTGTTAATGACAAAAAACAAGCAGAAGCCAGGAAATTATATTTCAGTGATATCCCCTCTTAAAAACTAGTGTTTTTATTTTGTTTTTTACGTTTTAAACAATTTTAAATTATTAAATTTTATAAAAAAAATTAAACAAAACAATATGTATGAACTAAAGAAATGTATTCTGTATTTCTAAACTTCATCTTGTCCGATTTGTTATATATTCTGTTCTTATATATTCTCTTCAGCAAATGTTACAATAAATATATTTAGTCATTGGGATATGCGGTGCCTCCTTCATCATGTGTTCTTTTGCTCTGCTATCTTACTACAATTTAGGTGAATTTTTTCAACCTCATGAGACCCACATGTCTATAAATAAATTATGGAATCGTACGGGTACAAATAGTGATAAAGTGAGGCATGAAGAAAGCAACTTGTGTAAATCTTCAAAAAGTCTTGTGGTAAATCTTCAAAAAAGATTAAAGCAAACCAACCAAACTCATGAGAAGAGACCCACAGGAATCGTACGGGTACAACATGGTGATAAAGTGGGGCCTTGAAAAGACGTGATTTATGCTTGCGGGCAATCACGTGAGGATAATGCATGAAGGAAAGCAGACTTGCATGCAAACTCAAAGCTACGTGAAATAAATTTAATACGAAGCAGATAATGATAAAGGTAGAAAATAATATGTTACTTTTATATTTTTTATTCATTTCACTTAGAAGTTAGAATTGGTCATCATATGTTTACTTTGTAGTTTTTCCTTCTCCAAAAACAACATACATAAAAAACCCACTCTTATAGAGTATATACCAACCAAGAGTTGAAAGAAACTATAGTAATTACATGTAACAAGAATTTGTATTTTCCTTAAATGATATCATTACCGTACAGTACCACTACCCTAATTGCCTTACATGTAAACCTTCCCAATATTAATTTTGATTCGTCTCCAGAAATCATGATGCGTTAGTATTATCAATAAGATTATCAAACAACAACCAAAAGAAAAAAGAAAACAAACAACTATCAAATTCAAAAAGTCAAATTTCAATCAATTTTAGAGTTCTAGGGTGATTAAGTCTTACAGTAGTTATCACCTTTCATTATCCACCATAATCATTAATATTTGTTTGTAGCAAAAATGCCAGCTCACTAAGTGATGCTCTCTACATGTAACCGTCTGTATTGGGATTTAAGAGTGAGGACAAATTGTAAATTCATAATATTGCAGTTTGTGTATAAATATAGAGAGATCATAGTGAGAAAACTTGCAAGTTAGAAACGATATCTATATCATGAGAGCGGTAAGTATGTCAGATAATCAACAACCCCGTCCCAGCGACAATCGCCTTGGCAACAATAGTGGCAATCAACAATTGGTAGTCAACAACTACTGCCATGGCTGCCTTGATCCGAATGCAACGCAACCTTCAACAAAAACACACACCAAGTGCACACTATCCCAACAATGCGAATAAAGCCATGGGTGGATCTAGGTGGTCGAAATAATTTCGATAACGGTCAGTTCAATTTTTATTTTTTTTTTTAGTTTTTTTTTGTATTTTAAATCTTCACAACATTTGCACTTTCTTACTGTATCCCTTGTGGGCGTTCTAATCTCAGAGCTACCCTATCCACAATCATCATCGTGGTGGTGGTCTCAATGTGTAAAAAACTCAAATAAAGAATTCATTTTATTAATAAAATGATTCTCTTTTACATTGAAATTCTTATATTAATAAACTTGTACATTGATATTCTTTATTATTAACAAACTAAAAGCTGATTGCTTTTATGGAATGTTGATTATGTAGGTTAAAGCCGTGGGTGACAATTTATTTGTGATGTGATCAATCTAGTTCGGTGTCGGCAATGCTAGGTGAAGTTTTAATTTTCAATAAGTTTCTTCGTTGATGTCAATGTGAAGTCAAAAATACTGTCAGCTATTTAATTTTGTATTGGATGGTTTGTACAGATGTACCTTGTTTATGGTTTTATATTTTGAAATGTCACCTTTGTTTATGGTTTTATTATTATTATATTATTATATTTATGAGACTGCATTGCCTTGCCAAATTTGACTACTCAAACATTTTATCTATTCTAATGTTAATTATCATACAAATGCTATATTCTATTTCCACTCGTTATATTTAATACGGTTATACGAGTAAAGTTTTATAGAGAAAAGTTTATTAAATAACTTTATTTGATTTAAAATAAAAAAAATTAAAAAAAAAAATTTAACTTCTCAATTCTCTTAATAATGATCATATTCACTTTTTTGACCATTCTAGTAATCTCTTGGGTTTTATGGTACGTGTATGGTTTGTTCACATCTGTTAGGTTCTTGATTTAGCAGAATTTTTTATTTGTACACTCACGGTTTTGTTTGGTTGGGGGAGTTGAACAGATTGGTATGTGAGAATAGCAAAAAGTAAAAAATAAAAAATTTGTTTTTGATTGGCCTGTGGCAATTTGTATTTTTATATTTGTTTCTGTCGTAGTTTTCACTTTAAAACTAATACAGTCATGCGTGTCTGTTAGATATGGTTAATGCGACAAGAACATGAATGGTTAGTATTATCAATAAACTATACAGTTATGAGTTGAAAAAAAAAAAGCAAAAGAATGTAGTAGTTGAAATATCAAATTCGAAAAGGTCAAAATACAACCAAATTAAATTCTTGGGTAATTAAAGCTTCCATTGTTCACTGTTTCCATTTTATATTATAGCAAAATATACAGTCATGCGGGTCTGTTTAGATATGGTTAATGCGACAAGAACATGAATGTGTTAGTATTATCAATAAACTAATACAGTTATGAGTTGAAAAAAAAAAAAAAGCAAAAGAAATGTAGTAGTTGAACTATCAAATATCCGAAAAGGTCAAATACAACCAACTTAAATTCTTGGGTAATTAAAGCTTCCATTGTTCCCTGTTTCCATTTTATATTATGCAAAAATGTCACCCCACTTGCCGCAAGTTGGAAAACGAAACGATAAAAAGAGAATATTTATCATAATCGCAATAGAACACTGTATACAACATAATAATAAATAAATAAATATCTATATATAATTTATTATTTTATTCATTGCACTTTGGAAAAAAACTTTAAGAGTCTAATCAGCAGAGTGGCTATGGCAGTTCAAACTGAAGGCCATCCAAATACTGATTTTTCAGATCTCAACCCAATCAGATAGCCTTACCAATCAATGTTACTGAGCCTAATTGAGGAGCCACACATCATGTCCCCTCTGACCTACAAAACCTATCAATGAAAAATCAGTATCTTGGACCTGATCAGTGCAAGTAGGAAATAGACAGTATATCACGCATGTTAACACAGGTACGGCTATTTTCCATCCTCCAATATGCAAGGTCAATATCTTATAAAACTTATTGAATGAATGAAGAAGAAGCTAGAATCAAGAAGAACGAAAAGGAGATGAAAACCTCGTGTTCAATTAACTGAATTTGTTACAGTTTGAAGCAGTATATACTACATTAACAAAGAATAACAGCAAAGTATAAAACGCAGAGTTTTAACCGAGTTTGGAACTTTATAAGAGCACCCTATAAGATACTTAAAGATTACAAAAGGCACCCTATTATACAATATGCTCCCTTAAACTAGACCATGTAACTATGTATAGCCTGTTATAAACTTCCAGAGATTGAAACTCTGTTTACTAATATGCTCTTAATCTGAACTGTATAATACTTTTCGTCAACACCAACACCAACTTATGAGAGCTTAATACACCACAGCACCACCAACTTCCTGAATTTTTCCAAATCAGTAAAACACTATCGCACCCGCATCAATATCAACTTCTGAAAATTTTCTGCAAGCTCTGCTCCCACAATTCAATCGCAAAACACAACATACCAACAACAAAAAACAACAACACAAAACCCACAATTTCAACTGCACCAAACCCAAACACAACGCAAACACAACAAACATCAACTACAACCTTCTGAAATTTTTTGTTAAACACTTCTGAAAAATCTGTACATTTTTAACTGCACACCAGCATCAATCTTCAAACCAGCAAACAACTGAAATTTGAAAAAAAAAAATTCAACTGCACCAAACCCAACACATCAACTGCAACTTCTGAAATTTTCTGGTAAACACTTCTGAGAAAATCTGCATATTTTTAATTGCACACCAGCATCAATATCCAAACCAGTAAACTAGCCTCAGTCTGTGTCTTCTACAGACTCAGTTTCAGAACTGACACCAGAATCAGTAAGACACCAAAGTGGACTGTCTTCTCATTTTCAGTACACACACAATGTACTACTCAGTATCAGTATTGCTGTCTTTCATATTCAGTACTAGAAGTAACATTCAGCTTCCTCCTTAGAGACTGAAATATTCCCTGGTAAGGCCTTATTTAAAACATCTGCCATTTGGTATCTGTACCAACAAATTGAACTACTAATGCTTGTTAGCAACAATTCCGTACATAGTGTACATCTATTCAATGTGTTTTGTCTCGCATGAAACACCGGGTTAGATGAGAGTGCTCAGCACTCATATTGTCGCACCACAAAAGGGGTTGTAGTAACATTTATCCCAAGTTCTTGAAATAAATGCTGGATCCAGACAAGTTCAGTGGCTGCTTGACAGAGGGTCTATTCAGCTTCTGTCAAAGATAATGAACCTCTTTTGTTTTCCTTGAGCTCCATTGCACTAAGTTACCTCCAAGGAAAATATTGTAGCCACTCGTGGATCGTCTATCACTCACATCACTTGCCCAATCAGCATCCGCATAACCTTCTAGAATAACTTTGTTCCTTTGTAAAATCAGCCATATTGCAGGGTCCCTTTAATGTATCGCAATATCTTTTACAGGCAGTCCAATGGGCAATGGTAGGAGCTTGAAGAAATTGGCTTAGCGGTTGACAGAGAGGCTAAATCTGGCCTGGATGTGGTAAGATATTGGACCTCCTACAATGCTTCTGTAGAGAGAAGGTTCTTCAAAAAGTCACTATCTTCTTGCCAAGTTTCACTCCTGTAGCCATAGGGGTACTAATGGTTTACACTCACTTTGCCAACTTTAATAGTAAATCCTAAGCTACTTGCATTGAGTGAGAACGCAAATTGGAGTCATCCCTTTGAACTTCAAAACCAAGAAAATTTGTAACAGTCCAAGATGTTTCAAAGCAAATGCCGATTTAAATTTCAATATTGGGTTATAAGTGTGGTGTTAGTCCTAGAAGTCAGATAACAGAAGACACTCCTGTTTGAGAGAAAACATTATTTGTGTGATACAAACTGGACCAGACTGTGGTTTGCTAATGGGCAAAGACTACTTCTAGTTGTACCCTTGAGAAGAGTTACCAAATTTGTTCTTCTGCGTGACCATGTACTGAAACAGCAGCTTCTACTAGTAAGTCTGCATTAACACAGAAACCACCATCTACACACTAATGGACCATACTCGTTCCTCCTAATGAAGCAAAAATTGGATCTGGACCAAATTCGTTCTTCCTAGTGAACCGTAAACTGAATCAGTAGTCTACTGCTAAGTCTGCATTAACACAGAAACCACCCATCTACATACTTAACTGGACCCGACGCTGTTCTCTGATGGAACATAAACGATCTGAAGCAACAACCTCTGGGTAGGTTTGTATCCTCACAAGAACCACCATCAACCACGCTTAACTGGCATATCGGTAGCTGGTATCTCAACGTGACATCATCATTCACACACCTGGGCAAAGTCCAAGGAAAATAGCATGATGAGGGTAGAAGGTGCCTTTCAAGTTCAACCTTCTTGATCAAATGACATTGAAAACCATGTTTGAAAGGAAATGAAAATTCATTAAATTTGGCCTGTTTAAAATGTATAATTCCCTGAAGAGGACAGCACTTGAACCCTTTGAGAAGTGCTATATCCTGAAAACACAAGCTTCAGTGTGATAGGAAAACTTGTGTCGCTGTAGGGTTTATGAAAGAATAACAGTGGTACGCAAAAACTCTAAAATCATTGTAGGTAGGTTCTTATGATACAACTTTTGGAAAGGAGAAATGTTCTAAAGAACGATGAAGGTAACCTGTTGATTATAAAAACAGTAGCAGTAAAGGCTTGCCACTAAAAACAAAGGGCTGGTAGCATGAGCCAGGAGAGGTTAAGCCAAACTCAGTGATAGTTGGATATTCTCTACCCTCCATTTTGTTGATGGAGGTAAGGACAGGGGTGTCTAAACACTATCCTTGCTCTTGTAAATACTTGGTAAAAGATCTGAATTCCCACCCCAGTCATTTTGTAAACACTCAATTTTACCTCAAACTATCTTTCAACAAAACTTTGAAAACTCTTGAACACAGTAAAAGCTTCAGATTAATTTCAAGGGATAGATCAACAGTAACTAGTGAAATCATCCACGAAAAGCATGTAATATTTAAAACCTTCAGTGGAACATTCTAGTGCAAGAACCCCACAAATCTGAATAAACCAATTCAAGAGGACTATTAGTGGTGCATGTGGACAGAGGAAAGGTGGCTTGTTGCATTTTACCAAATTGGCAAGCTTCACAAAACAACATTTGATTCCCAAGATCCGCACATTGGACTATCCATACAAGTTCAAATTCTTTTCATTTGGGTGACCAACCGAGCATGCCACAAACTAGTGAGCTGGCCCTTTACATCGGACTATTTTAAGACACAGGAAGCTGAAACATTATTGACTTCAGACTTATGTTAACTCCAAAACAGATATTATTATTTATGCAGCAATACTAGACCAGAAGAGACAGTAGTTGAATGAAGGGTATAGATCCAGCAGGTACAAACACTGGTTATGGGGTTGCAGATGATATGAAAGTTGTGCAAAGGTTGGAAGAGATACTTGTAACTGATATAACCATCCTTTAAGAACCCTTGGAGTAGCACACACCTTGGAGACTTTATCCTTTATAAATCAATGATCACAATGAAATTCCACGATCACATCATATCTCTCGTAATCTGAGAAATACTGAGCAAATTTTTGCAATATGTGGAACACACAACATTTTCTTAAGAGTAATAATTAGGACAGTAGTGGAAGGCACTAAAGACTCACCCATGTGAGTAACAGGCACATTCTGTCCATTCCTAACCTGAAAAAATAGATCCTCCTTGATAGTTGTCTTTAACAAACTAAATTGGTTGCATCAGCAGTTATGGTTTGTGGCTCCTGAGTCAACATACCAAGTCTAATCATTGACCACTTGAGGAGTTGCAACAGGTACAGTTGAGGAAGATGGTGCTCTTGGAGATGCGTGAAGAGTATCCACCCCTTGGAACAGAACTTGAGCTAGAGTATGAGACCAGATTTCCAAGAAAACCATGATAAGGAGGAACACTCTGATGAAGATTATTAGGACAACCAGAACCATTCAAATTCTGTTGAGAGGTAACCATGGTAATGAGGATGAGTGGGACCAATTTGTCCAGGATAACAGATAGGAAGGACCAAAAGTTGAACCTGAATTCAATCCAGATGCCTATAATTATGCTAGTAAAAAAGCTTAGGCTACTTGAGTGGATTTGTAACTGAACTTTGAGGAAACCCCTATGAGGTTAGTTGATTAAGAGCCCATTATTAGCGAACCCTTAAAAACCTGATCAAACATGTGATAGCATTGAAGAGCAGTATGCCTCCTTTACACAAACCTGACAAAAGAGTCTTGGTCAATAATAGCCCTTCCATGCCACGACCTTGCATCTTTGATGATAAACATAACATTGGTAGAGGACAAAAACGTGAGGCATCTGTATGGGGTTGTGATAGAATGAGTAACTCAGGTTAAAACTGCTCTGGTTGGTATTGGTGCTATAGTGTTGAGGAAAACCAAAATTTTGTTAAGGGTTTAAATTCTGGTGTTGCAACAGGAAAGTTTTGTTGTGGAGGGCTAACAAACTGGTGTTGGAGCTAGGAAAAAGTTTGATGTGTTGAGGGTTAAGGTCTGATCATGAGACAGGAAAAGTCTGATTGTAATGAAAAACTAGCTAACTGTTGGGATTAAGGATCTTTGTATCAGTGTTCATAGGACATTGGAGAGGGTAAAACAGACTCGTTGGGGACTGTTAGAAGCTATAAAGCTGAGGCTAACGATCATGAAAGCTTGTAAGACAGTTGTTCTATTTTCCAATCTGATTTCATGCTTGTGTAATAGAAACTAAGCTTCTGCAAGGTGTTTGACTACTAGTATGAACCAGATTAGCTAACAACATCATATCCAGGCCCCAACCCATCCATAATGTACAATAACCATTCTTCATCACTTATATGAAACACCACTCGAAGTCAATTCATCACCTAGCTCTTTATCTTAAGCACATACTAGTAGAATCTTTCTTAGTACTCTAAAGCATATTGTGCAAATGTAAAGTTCTAGCCTAGATACTGACTGAAAATGCAACTCTAACAAATTCAGATCTCATAGATGTACTACACTTAGCAACATGACGAAACATATTTTCAGAGATAGAAGATAAGAGCCAACTACTAGGAATGATCACCTTTTTTAGGTAAATAGCTAGGGTTTGATGCTTGACATGACTTATCAGAGCCTTTTCTTTCAACCAAGAACAGTGAAGGACAGGTTTTTCACTAGTTATAAAGCCATCAAGACCATGGGAGGTCAAAGCGGAAGAATTAACGACCTCCAAAGGTGTAATTCTTCTCCTGCAACTTGATTGAGATTGGTGGCAAAGTGGGAGGTAGATTGAAATTTTTAAATGGTGAAGTTATTCTCCATTTCCATTGTTAAGAAGGAAGAATTGAACAATTAAAGATCAAAGAAGCACCTTGACGTTGGTCAGGGCTCTGTACACATGAATGAATTGAAGAAGAGATAGAATCAAGAAGAACGAAAAAGGAGATGAAAAAACTTGTCAATTAATTAATGAATTTTGTTACAATTTGAAGCAGTATACTGCATTAACAAAGAATAACAGCAGAGTATAAATGTAGAGTTTTATCCTGGTTAGAACTTTACAAAGAGCACCCCATAAGATACTCTTCAAGATTACAAAGGCACCTATTAACTAATATGGCTCAGCTTCTACTGAAATTGCTGGCTTCAAAACTTGTTCCAAGAACTCCATATTTCAATTTATGGTATTCCAGTATTATGGTGTGACACACACTAGGCCAAAGCATTGGCATTAAACTTGTTTTTCATGCTCGAACGATACACATTGAACGTTGATGTTCATTTCATTCAGAAATGGTACCTCTAATCGTCTTATGGTTCATACGTGGCTAGTACTTTTCAAATGCTGATATTCTGACAAAACTACTTGCCAGCTCTCGCTTTCAAAATCTTCGACGAAATTACATATTCGTCTTCAGTTCCTGTTCTCTAATCATTTGAGTATTGCTTGAGCGAAGACTCAATATGGCAAACTTCAAACTCAGCTGCTCTTAGCTGTTTTTTACAGGGTGTTGTAGTGCAATAGCAATTTCTTGTTTGGTGTGTTAGTCTTTATAATTTGCTGTTGAAATAAGGATTATGGAGAATGAAGTGGAGTCAGTTTCTAATTTGGTGTTGCTAATTAGTTTCTAGTTTGGTATTTTGGTTTGATAATTTGGTGTGCTAGTTTGAGATTCAAAATAGTAGTTTGAAATAAGGTGTATGGAGGATTGATATAGTGTGTTTGATGGTTCTACGTATGGTGTTTCTAATATGATGATGGTTTATGGTTGAATACATATCAGTTGAAGTAAATTTGTAGTCAAGTAATTGTGCACTCTATGGTGTGTGTGACAACAATGATGAGCAGTTGAATGTAAAGTGACAGCAAGGAATGATTGCTAGCTAAGTTTAAATAGGTTTAGCAGGGAGATGAATTCAGTTCAGTTTTCTTACATGGAGTTTAGTTCAATTTTATTGGTTTGGTTATCTTTCTATTGTGTAAGTGTAGAAGGAGTTCATTGGAAGGGACAAAGAAAACATAATTTTTGAAGTTTTGCTTGAGGGAAGATGTCAGTAGTAATATGCAAGCTGAAACTTAAAATTTTCTTAACTGAAGAAAGAAGTGGGAATACTCAATGCCAGTAACAAAGGATGAAAAGTTTATTGTATAACAGTTTCTGTTAGAAAGCTTGCAAGATTACACTGTCGTTACAACAATCTTCAAACTGTGGAAACTTTCAAATAAATAAAGTCAAACAAAGTGCCAGCTCTCTTTAAGTCTAAGAACAAAAAAAGAGTTGGTGGAGAAGACAAAAGTAATCGAAAGATGATAATTAGTGTTGTGTGTTTGTTTGAAAGGTGAATGAATGACTGTTTTATTAGAAGTTGCTGTTTATTTCATTCGGTAGGAAAGAAAATTTCAGGGTTTTTAGGGTAAAAAAAGGAATGTGGAAAATGTCATTAGGATTTGTTTATGAGGAAGTGAGGCCGGCTTCGGCGCTGTTCAACTTAAATTTAAATATAGTGTGGGGTTTCAAAGCCTTGGAAGAATAAGGATTACCGTGGATGTATCAGGGGGTGAACTCTTCTAATGTGTAAGGCCTTAAGGGTAATGGGTGCTGGTTTTTTGGGGGATGCTATGGGCGGTGCATGGCCTAACAGAATTTTTTATATCTTTGTTTGGGAGTGTTGCATCTTAAAAATTACCATGCCAATTCTAAAAGGAGAGTAGTCACGAGAGAGATAGGAAGGAAGTGGAGAACCTTTTTTGCTAATTTGTTTTATTTTTTCGTATGCAGGGATGCCTTTTAAAATCTAAGTTATTTACTCTGGTATCTTTGCTGAAAAGGTGTTGACTCTTCGAAGCGCAAGCATGTAGGGGTTTTGTTTTAGACTCGAGATGTTGTTTTTTGGGGGATTTTGCTGCAAAAGGGAAGATTGAGAGTGTTATAGATCTCTCTAAAGGCGATGGGATGTTGCCTTGGTTGGTGGTATGGTTTGGCAGCAGGTCTTTGTTTTTACAGGAACTTGATTGGAAAGGGTAGGGCTATGTGGGATAATTCGAAACTGCATAGTTTCTGGAAATTCACCAGAAAATTCTACAGTTGTGCGACAGCAAATCCTTGCGCCCTTTATTCTAGTTTGTGTGGTGGGTTTTGTGGCTGGTTGTGTCGTTATATAGATGCAATTGCCCTCAGGTCTGCTTGCTGGAGTTAGGTGCAATTTTGTAGCAGGCATATGCCTTTCTTGTCTCGGTTGGGGTCTACAGGTTTTGTTGGGCTGGATAGAGTGGACAGTAGAGGAAATGCCTCTTTGGGTCCTTGTTGGGTTGTGCAGATTTTTTGAGAGGTTTTTGTGGAAATGGAGTTGTTTACCTGTGCATATGTTAGTTGTTGCTACCCATATATAGGGTCTATGTAATATTGTTTATACTGTGTCTAAGGATCTTTTTCCTCTCTTTTTGATTACTAGTGCTAGTCTCCAGGGATGGTTTCCTTTCTTGCTGCTCTTTTTGAGGTAATGGGCTCGTCAAGGGTGGCTGTAGCTTGTTATTCATTTATTCTTTAATACAATCACCGTGTTACCTCAATTACAAGATCCATCTTTGTTGAAGTTTATCTCACACTTGAATGGTTAATCCTAAATTCAGGCATGTTTCGGAGGTAGAAATGATTGATATATACATGAAATTACTATCTATCATATTTTACAATTTTAGCGTTGCATTACTCAAAAGTGAGGTTATTGATTTTTTTTTTTTAAAAAAAAAAGGATTTAAATAGAAATCCAAAACAAAAAAATATTCACCCAGATCCAATAGAAATAGTAGCCCAAAAATAATGGTTACAAGCTTACAGCAACCAGAAACAACATTAAGCAGCTCCACGACAAGAAGAAAAAAATCTTCTTAAATAGAGTAACGCATTTTCCAACCCAAGGCTTGGCGGAAGCACAGTCCCACCCTGGTTTCATATATTGTAGATTCCCACCTTAAATTAACATAATTGTTTCTAATAGTTAAAAGGGTAAATGGTCATTTAAAGATGAAAATTTTAAAAAACCCTCACTTCTCTAATTCACCCTACAAGAAAATTTCAAAATAAACTTTCACTTCTCTAATTCACCCCACCGCCGACAATTTCAGGTCATTCCGACCTGTTTCCAGCACAACGACTCCTCTTGACACCAATTACAAGATCGGCGAAGGGGAGGTCAAGGCCGACGCCAGAGCGCATAGGTGTCGTAGCATGCCTTGCTGTTCGCACTGTCAGCCACGATCTCAACGACAACGTCTCTATAAGCATATCACGGCTCAAGCTTGGGCCGTCATACAATGCATCGGTCCACGCCCCGAGCCGATCGAAAGACCAGGTTGACATCGTTCCACATCCGACTGGGCGCATCGCATCGCATCGCAAGCCCTATCCGCTTCTCTCCCGACAATTTCAAGCACTTTTTGACTTTTTTTCAAAGTCTTTTTCATCTTTCCCTCACAGTAAACTGTTTGCTATCGGTCTCTTGCCTATATTTAGCCTTGGACGGAATTTACGCCCCGATTTGGGTGCATTCCCAAACAACCCGACTCGCAGATAATGCCTAGTGGTGGACAGGGTCAGGGCACGACAGGGCTCTCACCTTTTATTGCACCCCTTTCAAGGGACTTGGGTAGTCCGTCATTGAGGACGCTCTCCAGACTATAATTCAGATGTCGAGGATGCCTAATTTTCAAGATGGGCTCTTCCCGGTTAGCTTGCCGTTACTAAGGGAATCCTGAAAGTTTCCTTTCCTCCGCTTATTGATTGCTTAAACTCAGTGGGTAATCCGCCTGGACCTGGGGTCGCAATGCAAGCGTACTTTCGCTTGCTCTTGAGGATCAAGAGTCCGTAGACAAGAGAACGCAACCGCACGACAAGATCACTAGGTTTGTGTTTCAAACACCACTGATTATCACAGGAAGCGTCACCGAGAACTCGATTTGGGCCAACCGCGGGCGCAAGCACAAGGAGGTCATTTTCTGCCCACCGCCGCAAGATCATAAGATTTGGGAGGGGGCAAATGTGGGGACACCTAGGCAGACGTGCCCTTGTCCTAATGGGTTGGGCGCAACTTCGTCAAAGGCTTGATGGTTCACGAGATTCTGTAATTCACACCAAGTGTCACATTTTGCTACGTTCCCATCGATGCGAGAGCCGAGATATCGTGTCGAGAGTTGTTATTGATAATGAAAGAAGGTCATGCACCACAACTGCGCACGTGTCGAGTAAAGGGAGCGAGCTCTCTCTTTAAGATTTCCTTGGCGCAATTCGCGCCGGGGTTAATAGGTGCGCAACAAACGGGGCGGTCGCACGCACAAGGGTGGAGGCACACAGGCACGAAGCCCGCAGGCCCAATGTTACAACAGGTTCACAAGTCGTTCTGCTTGGGGTCGGTCATCGCTTTTAGTGTCAATCGGCGTTTCATCTAAATTCCAACAAGTCTCGACACCGAAAACCACCCCCAAGACCACCAATCGCATCACGACTTCCCCCCACCAAAACCCTAACATTGCGGACTACTATTGCGCCGATTGCCGGTCGCCTCTCCCTTAGGTTTTTGCATTTTTTCGCCCTTTCCAACCAAATTTCTGGTAACTCGCTGAGGGGGTAATCAAGGTGAAAAAGTTAGGGATTTTGGTGGGGAGAATAAGGGGATGCTAATGGTGGTGTCAGGGAGGTCCAATAGTGCTAGAAACAAGTCGAATTCTGGCTTGGTTGGGATGCCCTAGGGGTTATTTGAGAGAAATTTGAGATATGGGGTTATTTTGAGAAAAAAGTAACAGTGTTAATTTAAGGGGAGTGAGAATCTGCAATTTATAAAACCGGGGGTGGAATTTGCAGATTCGCCAAACAAGTCGGATTCTTGGCTTGGTTGGGATCCTAGGGGTATTTGAGAGAAATTTGAGATATAGGGGTTATTTTGAGAAAAAAGTTAACAGTGTTAATTTAAGGGTGAGAATCTGCAATTATAAAACCGGGGGTGGAAATTGTAGATTGCCAAACCTTGGGTGGGAAAATGTCGCTTACTCTATTGAATACTTCTATAGTATAAATATATGAGACACACTTTAGGAATACTAGATACAAAAAATTTATTTATTTTGAGTCTATTACACACAAAAAAGGTCTAAAACATATCATTAGATGCATGATATGCTAAAAATTTATTCTCTAATGTTCTAACGTATTTAAAAAAACATATTATATATAATATAAACTTTTAAAAAAAATATTATATATTTTAATCCTTTCTGAACAATATATGATCCACCTTACAGGGGCTAATATTCCTGGTCAAGACAAGTCCAGAAAAGTATGCGATTATTTGAAACTAAACGTTGGAGAAATCCAAAAAGTATGCGATTCAACACGTAAAGAGGTTTACCCACTTAGCCAGCATTTTCTTGCATAAAATGTATTTTGTAAAGTGAAATGATGATCAATGTTACATCTTTTGTCATTATTATCAGTCCACCGTACAAACCATCTTGATCAAATCATAAATAAAATATCATGTTATCATCTTTAGAGATCCCTGACCTTCCTGGAAGAATTTCTAGCTTCTAGAATTGAAAACTAAACTAGTAGATTTTCTAACTGTTGCCAGCCGTGCATACACACTTCTAGAAGCTTCTTTTACATCAATTCTCATGTGGAGAAAATGAAATGGCAGGTCAAATGTTATCTATCAAGAAAAGTCTACTACAATAAATATATTTAGTCATTGGGATATGGTGCCTACATTCATTAATGTTCTTTATGCTCTGCTATCTTACTACAATTTAGGTGAATTTTTCAACGTCATACATATCTTCGACAAAAAAGAAATGGCGGCCAGCAAACCAGCCAAACCTCATGAGACCCACATGTCTTATAATAAATTATGGAATCGTAACGGGTACAACGTAGTGATAAAGTGGGGCATGAAGAAAACAACTTTGGTAAATCTTCAAAAAGCTTGTGGGCAATCAGTGGGAAATGCATGGAAAGCGACTTGCATGCAAATCAAAGTAAGTGAAAATAATATTTAATTATGAAGCAGATAATGATATTATGGTAGCGTGAAAGATTAAAACATAATAGATACTTCATTTTAATTTTTTTTTTCATTTCACGTACAAGTTAGCACTGGTCAAATATGTTATTTTTTAGTTCTCGTTCTCGAAAACAACATACATAACATAACCCACTCTATATAGATACAACCAAAGAGTTGAAAGAAATTAAAGTAATTTACATGTAACACACACTAGACAAGAATTGTATTTTCCTTAATGATATCATTACCAGTACCACTACCACTAATTGCTTACATGTAACCCTTCCCAAATATAATTTTAGATTTGTCTCCATGAAATCATGAATGGTGTAGTATTATCAATAAGCTATCAAAACAACAACCAAAAGCAAAAGAAAACAAACAACTATCAAATTCAAAAAGGTCAAATTTCAATCAACTTAGATTCTAGGGTGATTAAGTCTTACAAGTAGTTTCACCTTCATTATCCAACCAAATCATTAATATTTGTATTTAGCAAAAAATGCCAGCTCACTAGGTGATGCTCTCTAATGTAACCGTCTGATTGGGATTTAAGACTGAGGACCAAATTGTAAATTCATAATATTGCAGTTTGTGTATAAATACAAAGAGATCTAGTGGAGAAACTTGCAGTTAGAAACCGATATCTATATCAGAGAGCGATAAGTATGTCAGATAATACAACAACCCTTCCCAACGACAATCGCCATGGCAACAATAGTGGCAATCAACAATCTGGCGCGTCAACACCTACTGCCATGTGTTACCTTGACTCCGTGCAACGCAACCTTCAACAAAACAACACAACCAAGTGCACACTATCCCAACAAGCGAATAAAGCCATGGGTGGAACATAGGTGGCAGAAATAATTTTCATGACGGTTAGTAGTTTTTTGTTTTATTTTATTTAAAATCTGCAAACATTTGCCCTTTCTTGCTGTATCCCTTGTGGGCGTTCTAATCTCAGAGTACCCTATCCACCATCATCATCGTGGTGGTGGTCTCACTTGTGTAAAACTCAAACTAAGAATTCATTTATTATAAAATGATTCTCTTTTACATTGAAATTCTTTTATTAATAAACTTGTACATTGATATTCTTTATATTAAACAACTAAAAGCGTGATGCTTTATGGAATGTGGATTATGTAGGTTTAAAGCCGTGGGTGACAATTTTTATTGGTGATGTGATCAATCTAGTTCGGTGTCGGCAAAGCTAGTTGAAGTTTTAATTTTCAATAAGTTTCTTCGTTGATGTAATGTGAAGTCAATAAATACTGTCAGCTATTAATTTTGTATTGATGGTTTGTATCAGATGTTACCTTTGTTTATGGTTTATATTATGAAATTGTCACCTTTGTTTATGGTTTTATTATATTATTATTTTTTATGAAAATTGCATTGCCTTGCAAATTTGATACTCAAAACATTTTATCTATTCTAATGTTAATATCAATAAAAATGCTTATATTCTATTTCATCCGTTATATTTGATACGGTTTATAAGAGTAGAGTTTATATAGAGAAAAGATAATTGAATAACCTTATTTGATTTAAATAAAAATAAATAAAAAAAAAAAAACTTTTAACTTCTCAATTCTCTTAATAATGATCAATATTCACTTTTTGGACCAATTCTAGGATCTCTTCGGGTTTTATGTGGTACGTGTATGGTTTGTTCATATATATAGGTTTCTTTGATTTAGCAGAATTATTTTATTGTACACTCCGCGTTTATTTTGGTTAGGGGAGTTGAACAGATTGGTTGTGGAATAGCAAAAAATAAAAAATAAAAAATTTGTTTTTTGATTGGCATGTGGCAATTTGTATTTTTTATTATTTGGTTTCTGTCGTAGTTTTCACTAAAACTAATACAGTCATGCGTGTCTGTTAGATATGGTAATGCGACAAGAACATGAATGGGTTAGTATTATCAATAAACTATACAGTCATGAGTTGAAAAAAAAAAAGCAAAAGAATGTAGTAGTTGAACTTCAAATTCGCAAAGGTCAAAATACAACCAACTTAAATTCTTGGGTAATTAAAGCTTCCATTTGTCACTGTTTCCATTTATATTATTTATTATTATAGCAAAAATGTCACCCCACTTGCCGCAAATCGGAAACGAAAACGATAAAAAGAGAATATTTATCATAATCGGAATAGAACCATGTTATACAACATAATAATAAATAAATAAATATCTATTTATATAGTTTTTATTATATTATTCATTTCACGTTTAGAAAAAAAAACTTTAAGAGTTTCTTGTATACAGAATGTTTTGTTTGTTTATACATGGTTAATTGAATACACTAATTTCAATAAATTTATTTAAAAACTCTCTTTTAGCCTCATTCATACAAATATCCTTTGATCTGAATTTTTCTTTACACACCTTTTCTCCAATTTCAATTTAGAATCAAAATACAGTTTAACTGGTATAAAAACTGGAAATAGAACTAAAAGAGTTTTAATCTGAATTGTGAAATGAAAATTCCATGGCAATGCGATCTATCATCTTTTGGCTAATATCTTTCCTTGGATAATATCTGTTAATGAAAATCTGTGATATTTTTGCATTCATTCTTAACGCCAGTAAAAGCTTACCAAGGTGAAGGTGCCAATTTCTAGAGGCTGGGATGGGCTGGAGTAGGCTCGGATTTATGAGCAGGGTTGGCTCGGGCATTTCGGAGTCGGCAGGGGCGAGTAATCCAGCAGAAGGAGCAACATCCAACACCAGCAATGGGGTTCGGGGTTACCAAAGGTGACTAGTATTGGCATTTTCTAGAGTCGGCCCGAGCGGGGTTGGGGCGGCTAATCACAGCAGCAAGAATGAATATCCATTAATAAGTTCTTTTTATGGGTTGGTGCGAATACCCCGACCCCAAAAAGACATTATGGTATTTGCACCAAAGCAGTAAAGGAGCCCCATAGAAGGGATATTTGCCCCAACACCAGCCAACACAATGAAATTGTAGCCAGAAACAAAGAACAGTGCACCAAATCCAGAACATTTGGTGAAATAAGTAAACTCTGTCTAGACTGTTAGGACTTTTGAAGATGAAAGGTTGAAAGTTTTTGGATGTAAAATATTGAATTTTGATAGTTAGGATTGATCGGATTTGACTTAAGAAGACGACTGTTTAACGACGATTGATGAGGTCAACAGAAGTAGATTGATTGGTTTTTGATAAGTGATAATTATAAAAGAGAGTAGTGATGGTATAGATTGCACGATATAGGATAAAAAAATGAATATAATTTAAATAAAATAATATTATTTTAAAAGTTTATAGTAGAGAATGTAATTAAACCATTTGGACTAGAAAAGACATTTACTCCTTAAATGGGGTGTCTTCGTGTGTGGCTAAGACCAAAATTTTGACTATCTCAATTAGACGATGTTATGTCTAAAGCGACAACATTATTCAACTACGTATGTTGTCATGGGAACCACGTTGGCTGGGGTGGTGGTGCATCGGCGCGCCACAGCCACCAATAGCAAGACTTTTTTGAAGTACTGGTTTCACATTGACGTATAATTGTTAACATGATATTTTATTAATGATTGATCAAGATGTTTGTACGGTGGCAAATTTGCCTTCATTTAAAAAAAGATGAAGACAGGACTTAACCACACGTTTCTCATTTCAATTTATATAATTGATACTTCTATTTCATTTATATAATTCAAATAAGTAATGTTATGTTTATATCACTTTTTCATATTATTTATTTATCATGATGTTACTAAGTCAACAATTACATAAATTCTATATAATATTAAAAATTCAAATAATTAAAATTTTGTATGGTTTGGTATATATCACATCATGATGTAATGAAAATTGTGTAAAAGATGATGTAAATGTAGCATTATTCAATTTCAAATTTGAATAAAACGGTCCCAAACGTGCAATCTGAATGAGACAAGGAATCACTGAAACACTAGTTCTGATTCTATGTTTTGTATAACACAAGGCTTTGGCGAACACGACATATTGATACTAAAAGGTTTCAAAACGACAAATAGATACATTGCTACAATGAAAAGACTAGAACCTTTGAGAAATATTAGTATTTTTTAATTACTTTTAGGCCCCTTAGTTTATTAATTCCACAAATACCCTCCAAAAAAGTTTAAAAATTAACAAAACACCCCACTTAACCAATTGCCCAGATTCCAACTGGTGAATTACTGGCCATTTCCGGGTGGTGGCCTATAGACCGTTGTGATAGATTCCGGCTACCACCGGTGGGGTGGCTGCGGAATCTGGCAAGATGGGTGGGTGGGGGTGTTTTTATTAATTTTTAAACTTTTTTGGGGGGTATTTGATAGAATTATAAATTAGGGGTCTAAAAGTAATTAAAAACTAGACTAATATTTCTCAAAGGGTATATTTAGTCTTTTCAACTAACGAGGTCTCTGTTTGTCGTTTTGAAACCTTGGATACCAATCGTCGTTCACCAAACCTTGGGTAGGTGTAAGTCGTTTCCCCTTAACACAATTACCGAAAATGCGATCTGAAGTTGCATGTGGAGAAGTAGACGCCATTTTTTACGAAAAATATTAAGTGATAATTTAATTTCATAATATTTTCTTACAACTTTAACGTGACATAGATTGACACTACCATATTTATTGATGACTTGACTAAAACATGAACAACCATTTTAGAACATACGTACCTGTTTTTTTAGGACGAACCAATGTTTATTTTATAACGATTATTTTTCTCATAGGAATAACCATTTATGAAGAAAATAAAATGTCCCATATATAGGGTCTATGTACTACTTGTTTTTACTGCAGTCTAAGGATCTTTTTCTTCTCCTTTTGATTGCTGAGTTGCTAGTCTCCGGGGATGGTTTCCTTTCCTTGGTGCTTCTTTTTGAGTTAATGGGCTTGTCTAAGGGTTGGTTGTCGCTTGTTATTCATTTATTCTTCAATACAGTCACCGTGTTACCTCAATTACAGATCCATTTTCGCTGAAGTTTATCTCACACTTGAATGGTTAATCCTAAATTCAATGCATGTTTCGGAGGTAGAAATGATTGATATATACATGAAATTACTATTTTATCCATATTTTACAATTTTAGCGTTGCATTACTCAAAAGTGAGGTTATTGATTTTTTTTTTTTTTTTAAAAAAAAGGGGTTTAAATAGAAATCGAAACAAAAAAATATTCACCAGATCCAACAAAAATAGTAGCCCAAAAATAGTGGTTATGGGCTTACAGCAACCCAGAAACAACATTAAGCAACTCTACGACAATAAGAAAAAAAAAATCTTATTAAAACAAGTAAACGGCATTTTCCCATCCAAGGTTTGGCGAATCTAAAGTTCCCACCCCTGGTTTCATATATTGTAGATTATCACCCTTAAATTAACAGATAACTGTTTAATCTAATAGTTAAAAGGGTCAAATGGTTATTTCAAGGATGAAATTTTCAAAATAACCTTTCACTTCTCTAATTCACCCCACTGAAAATTTCAGGTCATTCTGACCTGTTTCCAACACAATCGACCCCTCCTAACACCACCATTACAATCCCCTCAACCCCCACATCAAACCCTTAACCTCCCTGCCTAATTGAACCCCTCAATCGCCTCTTGTCATAGCTTTTAATGTCAATCGGCGTTTCATCCAAATTCCGGCAAGTCTCGACATCGAAAACTACCCCCAAGACCACCAATCGCATCGCCGACTTCCCCCCACCAAAACCCCCAACATCGTCAACTACAATTGCCTGTCGATTGCCGCTGCCTCTCCCTTAGGTTTTTGCATTTTTTCGCCCCTTTCCAGCCAAATTCTGGCAACTCGTCTAGGTTAGGAGTTTTGGTGAGGGCGATAAGGGGATGTTGATGGTGGTGTCGGGGAGGTCTAATGGTGCCGGAATCAAGCCGAATTCTTGGCTTGGTTGGGATCCTCTAGGGGTTATTTGAGAGAAATTTGAGATATAGGGGTTATTTTGAGAAAAAAGTAATGGCATTAATTTAAGGGTAAGAATCTGCAATTTATGAAACCAAGGGTGGGAACTTGCGATTCGCCAAACCTTGGGTGGGAAAATGTCATTACTCTATGAATACTTATATAAATAAATAATGAGACACACATTAAGAATACTAGAAAACAAAATATTTATTTATTTGGCGTTCATTACACACCACAAAAAAGATCAAAAACAATCATTCGATGCATGATATGCTAAAATTTATTCTCTAATGTACGTATCTTTAAAAACACATATTATATATAAATATAACTTTTTAAAAAATAATATATTTGAAACTTTCTAGAACAATATATGATCCACTACACTACACAGGGCCAATATTCCCTGGTCAAGACAAGTCAAGAACAGTATGCAATTATTTGAAACTAAAACTGGAGAAGTCCAAAGTATGCGATATTAAACGTAATATAAGCGCTGAACCGGCCACCAGAAGAGGTTTACCTACTTAGCAACAATTCTTTGCATAAAATGAATTTTGTAAAGTGAAATGTGATCATGTTATCACTTTGTCATTATTATCGTCCCCGGTACAACCATCTTGATCAAATCAATTAAGAAATTATCATGTTATCATCTTTAGAGATCCCTTGACCTTTGGAAGAATTTTTTAACGCTTTAGAATTGAAAACTAAAACTTGTAGATTTTCTAATGTGCCAGCGTGCATACACACTTCTAGAAGTTTCTTTACATCAATTCTTATGTGAGAAAATGAAATGGCAGGTCAAACGGCAGTAGACTTGAAGATTAAGCAAACCAAACCAAACATCACAACAAGTGCTTATACAACTTTAGCTTGGTTTATGTTTGGTACTTGTGTTTTTGTTATGACAAAAACAAGCGAAGCCAGAAATTATATTCAGTGATATCCCATCTTAAAAACTAGTGTTTTTATTTGTATTTTTATACGTTTTAAACAATTTTAAATTATTAAATTTATAAAAAAATTAAACAAAACAAATATGTGAACTAAAGAAATGTATTCGTATTTCAAAACTTCATCTTGTCCGTATTGTTATTAATTCTGTTTCTTTACTATATATCTCTCAGCCAAATGTTACAATAAAATATATTTTAGTCATTGGGATATGCGGTGCCTCTCCTTCATTCATGTTCTTTATGCTCTGCTATCTTACTAAATTTAGGTGAATTTTCAACCTCTGGACCACATGTCTATAAATAAATTAGGAATCGTACGGGTACAACATAGTGATAAAGTGAGGCATGAAGAAAGCAACTTGTGGTAAATCTTCAAAAAGTCTTGTGGTAAATCTTCAAAAGATTAAAGCAAACCAACAACAAACTCATGAGAAGAGCACCACCCGGAATCGTACGGGGACAACTGGTGATAAAGTGGGGCCTTGAAAAGACGTGATTTATGCTTGCGGGCAATCACGTGGGATAATGCATGAAGAAAGCGACTCGATGCCAACTCAAAGCACGTGAAATAATATTTAATACGAAGCAGATATGATAAAGGTAGAAAATAATATGTTACTTTTATATTTTTTTCATTTCACTTAGAAGTTAGAATTGGTCAAATATGTTTACTTTGTAGTTTCCTTCTCCAAAACAACATACTAACATAACCCACTCTATATAGTATATACCAACCAAAGAGTTGAAGAAAACTATAGTAATTTACATGTAACAAGAATTTGTATTTTTTTAAATGATATAACAGTAACAGTACCACTACCACTAATTGCCTTACATGTAAACCTTCCCAATATTAATTTTAGATTTCGTCTCCATGAAATCATGAATGCGTTAGTATTATCAAAAGCTATACAAAACAACAACCAAAAGAAAAAGAAAACAAACAACTATCAAATTCAAAAAGTCAAATTTCAATCAATTTTAGATTCTAGGGTGATTAAGTCTTACAAGTAGTTATCACCTTCATTATCCAACCATACATTAATATTTTTTGTTTTTTAGCAAAAATGCCAGCTCACTAGTGATGCTCTCTACATGTAACCGTCTGTATTGGGATTTAAGAGTGAGGACCAAATTGTAAATTCATAATATTGCGTTTGTGTATAAATATAGAGAGAATAGTGAGAAACTTGCAAGTTAGAAACCGATATCTATATCAGAGAGCGGTAAGTAGTCAGATAATCAACAACCCCGTCCCCGCGACAATCGCCTTGGCAACAATAGTGGCAATCAACAATCTGGTAGTCAACAAAACTACTGCCATGGCTGCCTTGACTCCGAAGCAACGCAACCTTCAACAAAACAACCACAACCAAGTGCACACTATCCCAACAATGCGAAAAAGCCAGGGTGGACTAGGTGGTCGAAATAATTTCGATAACGGTCAGTTCAATTTTATTTTTTTTTTAGTTTTTTATTTTATTTAAAATCTTCAAACATTTGCAATTTCTTACTGTATCCTGTGGGCGTTCTAATCTCCGAGCTTACCCTATCCACAACATCATCGTGGGTGGTGGTCTCACTTGTTTAAAAACTCAAATAAAGAATTCATTTATAATAAAATGATCTCTTTACATTGAAATTCTTTTATTATAAAACTTGTACATTGATATTCTATTATTAACAAACTAAAAGCTGATTGCTTTATGGAATGGTGATTATTGTAGGTTTAAAGCCGTGGGTGACAATTTTTATTTGGTGATGTGATCAATCTAGTTCGGTGTCGGCAATGCTAGTTGAAGTTTTAATTTTCAATAAGTTTCTTCGTTGAGTAATGTGAAGTCAATAAATACTGTCAGCTATTTAATTTTGATGGATGGTTTGTATCAGATGTACCTTTGTTTATGGTTTATATTTATGAAATTGTCACCTTTGTTTATGGTTTTATTATTATTATTATTATTATATTATGAGACTGCATTGCCTTGCCAAAATGGACTCTCAACATTTTATCTATCTAATGTTAATTATCAATACAAATGCTTATATTCTATTTCACTTCGTTAATTTAATACGGTTTAACGTAAAGTTATATAGAGAAAGTTATTAATAACTTATTTGATTTAAAATAAAAAAAAATTAAAAAAAAAAATTTTAACTTCTCAATTCTCTAATATGATCATATTCACTTTTTGACCAATTCAGTAATCTCTTGGGTTTTTGTGGTACGTGTTGGTTTGTTCACATCTGTTAGGTTTCTTTGATTTAGCAGATTTTTTTTATTTGTACACTCACGGTTTGTTTTTGGTGGGGAGGTGACAGATTGGTATGTGAGAATAGCAAAAAGTAAAAATAAAAAATTTGTTTTTGATTGGCCTGTGGCAATTTGTATTTTTTATTATGTGTTTCTGTCGTAGTTTTCACTTAAAACTAATACAGTCAGTGCGTGTTGTTAGATATGGTTAATGCGACAAGAACATGAATGTGTTAGTATTATCAATAAACTTACAGTTATGAGTTGAAAAAAAAAAAGCAAAAGAATGTAGAGTTGAACTATCAAATTCGAAAAGGTCAAAATACAACCAACTTAAATTCTTGGGTAATTAAAGCTTCCATGTTCACTGTTTCCATTTTATATAGCAAAATATACAGTCAGCGTGTCTGTTAGATATGGTTAATGCGACAAGAACATGAATGTGTTGTATTAAATAAACTAATACGTTATGAAGGTTGAAAAAAAAAAAAAAGCAAAAGAATGTAGTAGTTGAACTATCAAATTCGAAAAGGTCAAAATACAACCAACTTAAATTCTTGGGTAATTAAAGCTTCCATTGTTCACTGTTTCCATTTTTATATTATAGCAAAAATGTCACCCCACTTGCCGCAAAGTTGGAAAACGAAAACGATAAAAAGAGAATATTTATCATAATCGCAATAGAACACTGTTATACAACATAATAATAAATAAATAAATATCTATATATAATTTATTATTTTATTCATTTCACGTTTGGAAAAAAACTTTAAGAGTCTAATCAGCAGAGTGGCTATGGCAGTTCAACTGAAGGCCATCCAAATACTGATTTTTCATGATCTCAACCCAATCAGATAGCCTTACCAATCACTGTTACTGAGCCTAATTGCAGGAGCCACACATCATGTCACCTCTGACCTACAAAACCTATCAATGAAAAATCAGTATCTTGGACCTGATCAGCTGCAAGTAGGAAATAGACAGTATATCAGCATGTCTCACACAGGTACGGCTATTCTTCCATCCTCCAATATGTCAAGGTCAATTTATCTTAAAAACTTATTGAATGAATTGAAGAAGAAGCTAGAATCAAGAAGAACGAAAAAGGAGATGAAAACCTCTGTTTCAATTAACTGAATTTTGTTACAAGTTTGAAGCAGTATATACTACATTAACAAAGAATAACACGCAAAGTATAAAACGCAGAGTTTTAACCTAGTTTGGAACTTTATAAAGAGCACCCTATAAGATACTCTTAAAGATTACAAAAGGCACCCTATTATACTAATATGCTCCCTTAAACTAGACCATGTAACTATGTAATAGCCTGTTATAAACTTCCAGAGATTGAAACTCTGTTTACTAATATGCTCCCTTAATCTGAACTGTATAATACTTTTCGTCAACACCAACACCAACTTATGAGAGCTTAATCACCACAGCACCACCAACTTCCTGAATTTTTCCAAATTCAGTAAAACACTATCGCACCAGCATCAATAATCCAACTTCTGAAAATTTTCTGCAATGCTCTGCTCCCACAATTTCAACTGCAAAACACACAACATACCAACAACAAAAAAACACAACACAACACCCACAATTTCAACTGCACCAAACCCAACACATCAACTGCAAAACACACAACACATCAACTACAACTTCTGAAATTTTCTGTAAACACTTCTGAGAAAATCTGTACATTTTTAACTGCACACCAGCATCAATCTTCAAACCAGCAAACAACTGAAATTTGAAAAAAAAAAATTCAACTGCACCAAACCCAACACATCAACTGCAACTTCTGAAATTTTCTGTAAACACTTCTGAGAAAATCTGCATATTTTTAATTGCACACCAGCATCAATATCCAAACCAGTAAACTAGCCTCAGTCCTGCTGTCTTCTACAGACTCAGTTTCAGAACTGCACACCAGAATCAGTAAGACACCAAAGTGTTACTGTCTTCTTCATTTTCAGTACACACCAATGTACTACTCAGTATCAGTATTGCTGTCTTCTTCATATTCAGTACTAGAAGTAACATTCAGCTTCCTCCTTAGAGACTGAAATCTATTCCCTGGTAAGGCCTTATTTAAAACATCTGCAATTTGGTATTCTGTACCAACAAATTGAACTACTAACTGCTTGTTAGCAACCAATTCTCGTACATAGTGTACATCTATTTCAATGTGTTTTGTCCTAGCATGAAACACCGGGTTAGATGAGAGTGCTCCAGCACTCATATTGTCGCACCACAAAACAGGGGTTGTAGTAACATTTATCCCAAGTTCTTGAAATAAATGCTGGATCCAGACAAGTTCAGTGGCTGCTTGACAGAGGGCTCTATATTCAGCTTCTGTCAAAGATAATGAGACCACTCTTTGTTTCCTTGAGCTCCATTGCACTAAGTTACCTCCAAGGAAAATATTGTAGCCACTCGTGGATCGTCTATCACTCACATCACTTGCCCAATCAGCATCCGCATAACCTTCTAGAATAAACTTTGTTCTCTTTGTAAACATCAGCCCATATTGCAGGGTCCCTTTAATGTATCGCAATACTCTTTTACAGGCAGTCCAATGGGCAATGGTAGGAGCTTGAAGAAATTGGCTTAGCCGGTTGACAGAGAAGGCTAAATCTGGCCTGGAATGGGTAAGATATTGTAGACCTCCTACAATGCTTCTGTAGAGAGAAGGTTCTTCAAAAAAGTCACTATCTTCTTTGCCAAGTTTCACTCCTGTAGCCATAGGGGTACTACATGGTTTACACTCACTTATGCCAACTTTAATTAGTAAATCCTAAGCATACTTGCATTGAGTGAGAAGCAAATTGGAGTCATCCCTTTGAACTTCAAAACCAAGAAAATTTTGTAACAGTCCAAGATGTTTCAAAGCAAATTGCCGATTTAAATCTTCAATTATTTGGGTTATAAGTGTGGTGTTAGTCCCTGAAGTCAAGATTAACAGAAGACACTCCATGTTTGAGAGAAACATTATTTGTGTTGATACAAACTGGACCAGACTGTGGTTTGCTAATGGGCAAGACTACTTCTAGTTGTACCCCTTGAGAAGAGTTACCAAATTTTGTTCTTCCTGGTGAACCATGTACTGAAACAGCAGCTTCTACTAGTAAGTCTGCATTAACACAGAAACCACCATCTACACACTTAACTGGACCATACTCTGTTCCTCCTAATGAAGCAAAAATTGGATCTGGACCAAATTCTGTTCTTCCTAGTGAACCGTAAACTGAATCAGTAGCTTCTACTGCTAAGTCTGCATTAACACAGAAACCACCATCTACATACTTAACTGGACCCGACTCTGTTCTTCCTGATGGAACATAAACTTGATCTGAAGCAACAACCTCTGTTGGTAGGTTTGTATCCTCACAAGAACCACCATCAACACGCTTAACTGGCATCTCGGTAGCTGGTATCTCAACTGTGACATCATCATTCACACACCTGGGCAAAGTCCAAGGAAAATAGCATGATTGAGGTGTAGAAGTCTGCCTTTCAAGTTCAACCTTCTTGATCAAATGACATTGAAAACCATGTTTGAAAGGAAATGAAAATTCATTAAATTTGGCCTGTTTAACAATGTATAATTTCCCTGAAGAGGACAGGCACTTGAACCCTTTGTGAGAAGTGCTATATCCTAGAAAAACACAAGCTTCAGTGTGATAGGAAAACTTGTGTCGCTGGTAGGGTCTTATGAAAGAATAACAGTGGTACGCAAAAACTCTAAAATCATTGTAGGTAGGTTCTTTATGATACAACTTTTGGAAAGGAGAAATGTTCTAAAGAACCGATGAAGGTAACCTGTTGATTATAAAAACAGTAGCAGTAAAGGCTTGCCACTAAAAACAAAGGGGCATGGTAGCATGAGCCAGGAGAGTTAAGCCAAACTCAGTGATAGTTGGATATTTTCTCTCTACCCTTCCATTTTGTTGATGGAGGTAAGGACAGGGGTGTCTAAACACTATTCCTTGCTCTTGTAAATACTTGGTAAAAGATCTGAATTCCCCACCCCAGTCATTTTGTAAACACTTCAATTTTACCTCAAACTATCTTTCAACAAAACTTTGAAAACTCTTGAACACAGTAAAAGCTTCAGATTTTAATTTCAAGGGATAGATCTACATGTACCTAGTGAAATCATCCACGAAAAGCATGTAATATTTAAAACCTTCAGTGGAACATTCTAGTGCAAGACCCCACAAATCTGAATAAACCAATTCAAGAGGACTATTAGTGTTGCATGTGGACAGAGGAAAGGTGGCTTGTTGCATTTTACCAAATTGGCAAGCTTCACAAAACAACATTTGATTCCCAAAAGATCCAGCTACATTGACTTTATCCATTACAAGTCTCAAATTCTTTTCATTTGGGTGACCCAACCGAGCATGCCACAAACTAGTGAGCTGGCCCTTTACATCGGACTTATTTTCAAGACTACAGGAAGCTGAAACATTATTGACTTCAGACTTATTGTTAACTCCAAAACAGATATTATTATTTATTGCAGCACTACTAGCACCAGAAGAGACAGTAGTTGAATGAAGGGTAGTAGATCCAGCAGGTACAAACACTGGTTATGGGGTTGCAGATGATATGAAAGTTGTGCCAAAGGTTGGAAGAGATACTTGTAACTGATATAACCCATCCTTTAAGAACCCTTGGAGTAGCACCACCTTGGAGACTTTATCCTTTATAAATCAATGATCACAATGAAATTCCACGATCACATCATTATCTCTCGTAATCTGAGAAATACTGAGCAAATTTTTTGCAATATGTGGAACACACAACATTTTCTTAAGATGTAATAATCTAGGACATGTAGTGGAAGGCACTAAAGACTCACCCATGTGAGTAACAGGCACATTCTGTCCATTCCTAACCTGAACAATAGATCCTCCTTGATAGTTGTCTTTAACAACTAAATTGGTTGCATCAGCAGTTATATGGTTTGTGGCTCCTGAGTCAACATACCAAGTCTAATCATTGACCACTTGAGGAGTTGCAACAGGTACAGTTGAGGAAGATGGTGCTCTTGGAGATGCTGTAGAAGAGTATCCACCCCTTGGAACAGAACTTGAGCTAGAGTATGAGACCAGATTTCCAAGAAAACCATGATAAGGAGGAACACTCTGATGAAGATTATTAGGACAACCAGAACCATTCAAATTCTGTTGAGAGGTAACCATGTTATACTGAGGATGAGTGGGACCAATTTGTCCAGGATAAACAGAATAGGAAGGACCAAAAGTTGAACCTGAATTCAATCCAGACTGCCCTATCATAATGCTAGTAAAAAAAGCTTAGGCTACTTGAGTTGGATTTGTAACTGAACTTTGAGGAAACCCCTATGAGGTTAGTTGATTAAAGAGCCCATTATTAGCGAACCCTTAAAATCCATGATCAAACATGTGATAGCATTGAAGAGCAGTATGCCCTCCTTTACCACAAACCTGACAAAAGAGTCTTGGTCAATAATAGCCTCTTCCATTGCCACGACCTTGCATTCCTTGATGATTAAACATAACATTGGTAGAGGACAAAAACTGTGAGGCATCTGTATGGGGTTGCTGATAGAATTGAGTAAACTCAGGTCTAAAACTGCTCTGGTTGGTATTGGTGCTATAGTGTTGAGGAAAACCAAAATTTTGTTAAGGGTTAAAATTCTGGTGTTGTGCAACAGGGAAAGTTTGATGTTGTGGAGGGCTAACAAACTGGTGTTGTGAGCTAGGAAAAAGTTTGATGTTGTTGAGGGTTAAAGGTCTGATCTTATGAGACAGGAAAAGTCTGATTTTGTAATGAAAAACTAGCTAACTGTTGGGGATTAAGGATCTTTGTATCAGTGTTCATATGGACATTTGGAGAGGTTAAAACAGACTCGTTGGGGACCTGTTTAGAAGCTATTAAAGCTGAGGCTAACTGATCATGAAAGCTTGTAAGACAGTTGTTCTATTTTTCCAATCTGATTTCATGCTTGTGTAATAGAAACTAAGCTTCCTGCAAGGTGGTTTGACTACTAGTATGAACCAGATTAGCTACAACAACATCATATCCAGGCCCCAACCCATCCATAATGTACAATAACCATTCTTCATCACTTATATGAACACCACTCGAAGTCAATTCATCACCTAGCTCTTTCATCTTAAGCACATACTAGTAGAATCTTTCTTAGTACTCTAAAGCATATTGTGCAAATGTAAAGTTCTAGCCTTAGATACTGACTGAAAATGCAACTCTAACAAATTCCAGATCTCATAAGATGTACTACACTTAGCAACATGACGAAACATATTTTCAGAGATAGAAGATAAGAGCCAACTACTAGGAATTGATCAACCTTTTTCTAGGTAAAATAGCTAGGGTTTGATCGCTTGACTGACTTATCAGAGCCTTCTTCCTTTTCAACCAAGAACAGTGAAGGACATGGTTTTTCACTAGTTATAAAGCCATCAAGACCATGGGAGGTCAAAGCTGGAAGAATTAACGACCTCCAAAAGGTGTAATTCTTCTCCTGCAACTTGATTGAGATTGGTGGCAAAGTGGGAGGTAGATTGAAATTGTTTGAAATGGTGAAGTTATTCTCCATTTCCATTGTCTAAGAAGTAAGAATTGAACAATTAAAGATCAAAGAAGCACCTTGACGTTGGTCTAGGGCTCTGATACCATGAATGAATTGAAGAAGAAGCTAGAATCAAGAAGAACGAAAAAGGAGATGAAAACCTCTGCTTCAATTAACTGAATTTTGTTACAATTCTGAAGCAGTATATACTGCATTAACAAAGAATAACACGCAGAGTATAAAATGTAGAGTTTTATCCTGGTTTAGAACTTTACAAAGAGCACCCCATAAGATACTCTTAAAGATTACAAAAGGCACCCTATTATACTAATATGGCTCAAGCTTCTACTGAAATTGCTTGGCTTCAAAACTTGTTCCAAGAACTCCATATTTCAATTTATGGTATTCCAGTATTATGGTGTGACAACACTAGTGCCAAAGCATTGGCATCTAAACTTGTTTTTCATGCTCGAACGATACACATTGAACTTGATGTTCATTTCATTCAAGAAATGGTACCTCTAATCGTCTTATGGTTCAATACGTGGCTAGTACTTTTCAAATTGCTGATATTCTGACAAAACTACTTGCCAGCTCTCGCTTTCAAAATCTTCGAGCGCAATTACATATTCGTTCTTCAGTTCCTGTTCTCTAATCATTTGAGTTATTGCTTGAGCGACGACATCAATATGGCAAACTTCAAACTCAGCTGCTTCTTAGCTGTTTTTTACAGGGTTGTTTAGTGCAATAGCAATTTCTTGTTTGGTGTTGTTAGTCTTTATAATTTGCTGTTGAAATAAGGGATTATGGAGAATGAAGTTGCAGTTTCTAATTTGGTGTTGCTAATATAGTTTCTAGTTTGGTATTTTTGGTCTTGATAATTTGGTGTTGCTAGTTTGAGATTCAAAATAGTAGTTTGAAATAAGGTGTTATGGAGGATTGATATAGTGTTGTTGATGGTTTCTAGTATGGTGTTTCTAATATGATGATGGTTTATGGTTGATAACATATCAGTTGAAGTAATTTTGTAGCTCAAGTAATTGTGCACTCTATGGTGTTGGTTGACAACAATGATGAGCAGTGAAGTGTAAAGTGATCAGCAAGGAAATGATTGCTAGCTAAAGTTTAAATAGTGTTTAGCAGGGAGATGAATTCAGTTCAGTTTTCTTACATGGATGTTTAGTTCAATTTTATTGGTTTGGTTATCTTTCTATTGTGTTAAGTGTAGAAGGAGTTCATTGGAAGGGACAAAGAAAACATAATTTTTGAAGTTTTGCTTGAGGGAAGATGTCAGTAGTAATATGCAAGCTGAAACTTAAAATTTTCTTAACTGAAGAAAGAAGTGTGAATACTCAATTGCCAGTAACAAAGGAATGAAAAGTTTATTAAGTATAACAGTTTCTGTTAGAAAGCCTTGCAAGATTACACTGTCGTTACAACAATCTTCAAACTGTGGAAACTTTCAAATAAATAAAGTCAAACAAAGTGCCAGCTCTTTCTTCTAAGTCTAAGAACAAACAGAGTTGCAGTGGAGAAAGACAAAAGTAATCGAAAGATGAATAATTAGTGTTTGTGTGTTTGTTTGAAAGTGAATGAATGACTGTTTTATTAGAAGTTGCTGTTTATTTCATTCGGTAGGAAAGAAATTTCAGGGTTTTTTAAGGGTAAAAAAAGGAATGTGGAAAATGTCATTAGGATTTGTTTATGAGGAAGTGAGGCTTCGGACGCTGTTCAACCTTAAATTTAAATATAGTGTGGGGGTTTCTAAAGCCTTGGAAGAATAAGGATTACCCGTGGATTGTATCAGGGGGCTGAACTCTTCTAATGTGTAAGGCCTTAAGGGGTAATGGGTGCTGGTTTGGTCGGATGGATGCTATGGGCGGTGCATGGCCTAACAGAATTTTTTATATCTTTGTTTGGGAGTGTTGCATGCTTAAAAATTACCATGCCAATTCTAAAAAGGAGAGTAGTCACGAGAGAAGATAGGAAGGAAGTGGAGAACCTTTTTCTGCTAATTTTGTTTTATTTTTTCGTATGCAGGGATGCCTTTTAAAATCTATAGTTATTTACTCTGGTATCTTTGCTGAAAAGGTGTTGACTCTTTTCGAAGCGCAAGCATGTAGGGGTTATTGTTTTAGACTCGAGATGTTTGTTTTTTGGGGGGATTTTGCTGCAAAATGGGAAGATTGAGAGTGTTATAGATCTCTCTAAAGGCTGGGATGTTGCCTTGGTTGGTGGTATGGTTTGGCAGTCAGGTCTTTGTTTTTACAGGAACTTGATTGGAAAGGGTATGGGCTATGTGTGGATAATTCGAAACTGCATAGTTTCTGGAAATTCACCAGAAAATTCTACAGTTGTGCGACAGCAAATCCCTTTCGCCCCTTTATTTCTAGTTTGTGTGGTTGGGTTTTGTGGCTGGTGTGTTGCTTATATAGATGCAATTTGCCCTCAGGTCTGCTTGCTGGAGTTAGGTGCAATTTCCTGTAGCAGGCATATGCCTTTCTTGTCTCCGGTTGGGGTCTACAGGTTTTTGTTGGGCTGGATAGAGTGGACAGTAGCAGGAAATGCCTCTTTGGGTCCTTGTTGGGTTGTGCAGATTTTTTTGAGTAGGTTTTTGTGGGAAATGGAGTTGTTTACCTGTGCATATGTTAGTTTATGCTACCCATATATAGGGTCTATGTACTATTTGTTTATACTGTAGTCTAAGGATCTTTTTCCTCTCTTTTTGATTACTTAGTTGCTAGTCTCCAGGGATGGTTTCCTTTTCTTGCTGCTCCTTTTTGAGTTAATGGGCTCGTCCAAGGGTTGGCTGTAGCTTGTTATTCATTTATTCTTTAATACAATCACCGTGTTACCTCAATTACAGATCCATCTTTGTTGAAGTTTATCTCACACTTGAATGGTTAATCCTAAATTCAGTGCATGTTTCGGAGGTAGAAATGATTGATATATACATGAAATTACTATTCTATCCATATTTTACAATTTTAGCGTTGCATTACTCAAAAGTGAGGTTATTGATTTTTTTTTTTTTAAAAAAAAAAGGATTTAAATAGAAATCCAAAACAAAAAAAATATTCACCCAGATCCAATAGAAATAGTAGCCCAAAAATAATGGTTACAAGCTTACAGCAACCCAGAAACAACATTAAGCAGCTCCACGACAATAAGAAAAAAAATCTTCTTAAATAGAGTAAACGCATTTTCCAACCCAAGGCTTGGCGGACGCACAGTCCCACCCCTGGTTTCATATATTGTAGATTCCCACCCTTAAATTAACATATAATTGTTTAATCTAATAGTTAAAAGGGTAAATGGTCATTTCAAAGATGAAAATTTTAAAATAACCCTTCACTTCTCTAATTCACCCTACAAGAAAATTTCAAAATAAACTTTCACTTCTCTAATTCACCCCACCGACCGACAATTTCAGGTCATTCCGACCTGTTTCCAGCACAATCGACTCCTCTTGACACCACTATTACAAGATCGGCCGAAGGGGGAGCTCATAGGCCGACGCCAGGAGCGCATAGGTGTCGTAGCATGCCTTGCTGTTCGCACTGTCAGCCACGATCTCAACGACAACGTCTCTATAAGCATATCATCGGCTCAAGCTTGGGCCGTCATCACAATCCGCATCGGTCCACGCCCCGAGCCGATCGGCGGACCGGCTTGACACCGTTCCACATCCGACCGGGGCGCATCGCCAGCCCCCATCCGCTTCCCTCCCGACAATTTCAAGCACTTTTTGACTCTTTTTTCAAAGTCTTTTTCATCTTTCCCTCACAGTAACTGTTTGCTATCGGTCTCTTGCCTATATTTAGCCTTGGACGGAATTTACCGCCCGATTTGGGTTGCATTCCCAAACAACCCGACTCGCAGATAATGCCTAGTGGTGCGACAGGGTCAGGGCACGACAGGGCTCTCACCTTTTCTTGCACCCCTTTCCAAGGGACTTGGGCCTAGTCCGTCATTGAGGACGCTTCTCCAGACTATAATTCAGATGTCGAGGATGCCTAATTTTCAAGCTGGGCTCTTCCCGGTTCGCTTGCCGTTACTAAGGGAATCCTGATAAGTTTCCTTTCCTCCGCTTATTGATATGCTTAAACTCAGTGGGTAATCCCGCCTGACCTGGGGTCGCAATGCAAGCGTACTTTCGCTTGCTCTTGAGGATCAAAGAGTCCGTAGACAAGAGAACGCAACCGCACGACAAGATCACTAGGTTTTGTTTCAAACACCACTGATTATCACAGGAAGCGTCACCGAGAACTCAGATTTGGGCCAACCGCGGGCGCAAGCACACAGGAGGTCATTTTCTGCCCACCGCCGCAAGATCATAAGATTTGGGAGGGGGCAACAATGTGTGACACCTAGGCAGACGTGCCCTTGTCCTAATGGGTTGGGGCGCAACTTGCGTTCAAAGGCTTGATGGTTCACGAGATTCTGTAATTCACACCAAGTGTCACATTTTGCTACGTTCCTCATCGATGCGAGAGCCGAGATATCCGTTGCCGAGAGTCGTTATTGATAATGAAAGAAGGTCATGCATCCAACATGCGCACCGTGTCCGAGTCAAAGGGAGCGAGCTCTCTCTTTAAGATTTCCTTGGCGCAATTCGCGCCGGGGTTAATTAGTGCGCAACAACGGGGCGGTCGCACGCACAAGGGTGGAGGCACACAGGCACGAAGCCCGCAGGCCCCCAATGTTACAACAGGTTCACAAGTCGTTCTGCTTGGGCGTCGGTCATCGCTTTTAGTGTCAATCGGCGTTTCATCTAAATTCCAACAAGTCTCGACACCGAAAACCACCCCCAAGACCACCAATCGCATCACTGACTTCCCCCCACCAAAACCCCTAACATTGCCGACTACTATTGCCCGCCGATTGCCGTCGCCTCTCCCTTAGGTTTTTGCATTTTTTCGCCCCTTTCCAACCAAATTTCGGTAACTCGCTGAGGTGTAATCAGGTGAAAAAGTTAGGGATTTTGGTGGGGAGAATAAGGGGATGCTAATGGTGGTGTCAGGGAGGTCCAATAGTGCTAGAAACAAGTCGAATTCTTGGCTTGGTTGGGATGCCCTAGGGGTTATTTGAGAGAAATTTGAGATATAGGGGTTATTTTGAGAAAAAAGTAACAGTGTTAATTTAAGGGTGAGAATCTGCAATTTATAAAACCGGGGGTGGGAATTTGCAGATTCGCCAAACAAGTCGGATTCTTGGCTTGGTTGGGATCCCTTAGGGGTTATTTGAGAGAAATTTGAGATATAGGGGTTATTTTGAGAAAAAAGTAACAGTGTTAATTTAAGGGTGAGAATCTGCAATTTATAAAACCGGGGGTGGAAATTTGTAGATTCGCCAAACCTTGGGTGGGAAAATGTCGCTTACTCTATTGAATACTTCTATAGTATAAATATATGAGACACACTTTAGGAATACTAGATAACAAAATATTTATTTATTTTGATGTCTATTACACACAAAAAAGGTCTAAAACATATCATTTAGATGCATTGATATGCTAAAAATTTTATTCTCTAATGTTCTTAACGTATACTTTAAAAACACATATTATATATAAATATAAACTTTTAAAAAAAATATATATATTTTAATCCTTTCTAGAACAATATATGATCCACTACATTACAGGGGCTAATATTCCCTGGTCAAGACAAGTCCAAGAAAAGTATGCGATTATTTGAAACTAAAACGTTGGAGAAATCCAAAAGTATGCGATTCAACGTAAAGAGGTTTACCAACTTAGCCAGCATTTTCTTTGCATAAAATGTATTTTGTAAAGTGAAATGATGATCAATGTTATCATCTTTTGTCATTATTATCAGTCCACCGTACAACCATCTTGATCAAATCAATTAAATAAAATATCATGTTATCATCTTTAGAGATCCCTTGACCTTCCTGGAAGAATTTTCTAACGCTTCTAGAATTGAAAACTAAAACTAGTAGAATTTTCTAACTGTTGCCAGCCGTGCATACACACTTCTAGAAGCTTCTTTTACATCAATTCTCATGTGAGAAAATGAAATGGCAGGTCAAATGTTATCTATCAAGAAAAGTCTACTACAATAAAATATATTTTAGTCATTGGGATATGGTGCCTACTCATTCATTAATGTTCTTTATGCTCTGCTATCTTACTACAATTTAGGTGAATTTTTTCAACGTCATATCATATCTTCGACAAAAATGAAATGGCGGCCAGCAAACCAGCCAAACCTCATGAGACCCACATGTCTATAAATAAATTATGGAATCGTACCGGGTACAACGTAGTGATAAAGTGGGGCATGAAGAAAACAACTTGTGGTAAATCTTCAAAAAGTCTTGTGGGCAATCACGTGAGGATAATGCATGAAGAAAGCGACTTGCATGCAAACTCAAAGCTAAGTGAAATAATATTTAATTATGAAGCAGATAATGATATTATGGTAGCGTGAAAGATTAAAACATAATATGATACTTTCATTTTAATTTTTTTTTTCATTTCACGTACAAGTTAGCACTGGTCAAATATGTTTATTTTTTAGTTTCTCGTTCTCGAAAACAACATACATAACATAACCCACTCTATATAGTATATACCAACCAAAGAGTTGAAAGAAATTAAAGTAATTTACATGTAACAACACCTAGACAAGAATTTGTATTTTCCTTAAATGATATCATTACCAGTACCACTACCACTAATTGCCTTACATGTAACCCTTCCCAATATTAATTTTAGATTTCGTCTCCATGAAATCATGAATGTGTTAGTATTATCAATAAGCTTATCAAAACAACAACCAAAAGCAAAAGAAAACAAACAACTATCAAATTCAAAAAGGTCAAATTTCAATCAACTTTAGATTCTAGGGTGATTAAGTCTTACAAGTAGTTATCACCTTTCATTATCCAACCATAATCATTAATATTTGTATTTTAGCAAAAATGCCAGCTCACTAGGTGATGCTCTCTACATGTAACCGTCTGTATTGGGATTTAAGACTGAGGACCAAATTGTAAATTCATAATATTGCAGTTTGTGTATAAATACAAAGAGATCATAGTGAGAAACTTGCAAGTTAGAAACCGATATCTATATCAGAGAGCGATAAGTATGTCAGATAATCAACAACCCCTTCCCAACGACAATCGCCATGGCAACAATAGTGGCAATCAACAATCTGGCAGTCAACAACCTACTGCCATGTCTACCTTGACTCCGAATGCAACGCAACCTTCAACAAAACAACCACAACCAAGTGCACACTATCCCAACAATGCGAATAAAGCCATGGGTGGAACTAGGTGGCAGAAATAATTTCCATGACGGTTAGTTAAGTTTTTTTTAGTTTTATTTTATTTTAAAATCTGCAAACATTTGCACTTTCTTGCTGTATCCCTTGTGGGCGTTCTAATCTCAGAGCTTACCCTATCCACCATCATCATCGTGGTGGTGGTCTCACTTGTGTAAAAACTCAAATAAAGAATTCATTTTATTTAATAAAATGATTCTCTTTTACATTGAAATTCTTTATTATTAATAAACTTGTACATTGATATTCTTTATTATTAACAAACTAAAAGCTGATTGCTTTATGGAATGTGATTATTGTAGGTTTAAAGCCGTGGGTGACAATTTTTATTTGGTGATGTGATCAATCTAGTTCGGTGTCGGCAATGCTAGTTGAAGTTTTAATTTTCAATAAGTTTCTTCGTTGATGTAATGTGAAGTCAATAAATACTGTCAGCTATTTAATTTTGTATTGGATGGTTTGTATCAGATGTTACCTTTGTTTATGGTTTTATATTTATGAAATTGTCACCTTTGTTTATGGTTTTATTATTATTATTATTATTTATATTTATGAGACTTGCATTGCCTTGCCAAATTTGACTACTCAAACATTTTATCTATTCTAATGTTAATTATCAATACAAATGCTTATATTCTATTTCACTTCCGTTATATTTGATACGGTTTATACGAGTAGAGTTTATATAGAGAAAAGTATATTGAATAACCTTATTTGATTTAAAATAAAATAAATTAAAAAAAAAAAAACTTTTAACTTCTCAATTCTCTTAATAATGATCATATTCACTTTTTTGACCAATTCTAGTAATCTCTTCGGGTTTTATGTGGTACGTGTATGGTTTGTTCATATCTATTAGGTTTCTTTGATTTAGCAGAATTATTTTTATTTGTACACTCACGGTTTATTTTGGTTAGGGGAGTTGAACAGATTGGTATGTGAGAATAGCAAAAAATAAAAAATAAAAAATTTGTTTTTTGATTGGCATGTGGCAATTTGTATTTTTTATTATTTGTTTCTGTCGTAGTTTTCACTTTAAAACTAATACAGTCATGCGTGTCTGTTAGATATGGTTAATGCGACAAGAACATGAATGTGTTAGTATTATCAATAAACTAATACAGTAATGAGTTGAAAAAAAAAAAAGCAAAAGAATGTAGTAGTTGAACTATCAAATTCGAAAAGGTCAAAATACAACCAACTTAAATTCTTGGGTAATTAAAGCTTCCATTGTTCACTGTTTCCATTTTTATATTATTTATTTATTATAGCAAAAATGTCACCCCACTTGCCGCAAAGTCGGAAAACGAAAACGATAAAAAGAGAATATTTATCATAATCGGAATAGAACACTGTTATACAACATAATAATAAATAAATAAATATCTATTTATATAGTTTTTATTATATTATTCATTTCACGTTTAGAAAAAAACTTTAAGAGTCTTCTTGTATATACAGAATTTGTTTGTTTATTTACATGGTTAAATTGAATACACATAATTTCAATATAATTATATTTAAAAACGTCTCTTTAAACCTCATTCAATACCCAATTTATCCTTTGATCTGAATTTTTCTTTACACACCTTTTCTCCAATTTCAATTTTAGAATCAAAATATCAGTTTTAACTGGTATAAAAACTGGAAAATAGAAGCTAAAAGAGTTTTAATCTGAATTGTGAAATGAAAATTCCATATGGCAATGCGATCTTATCGTCTTTTGGCTAATATCTTTCCTTTTTGGATAATATCTGTTAATGAAAATCTGTGATATTTTTGCATTCATTCTTAACGCCAGTAAAAGCTTACCAAAGGTAAGGTTGCCAATTTCTAGAGGCTGGGATGGGCTGGAGTAGGCTCGGATTTATATGAGCAGGGTTGGCTCGGGCATTTTCTGGAGTCGGCAGGGGCGAGTAATCCCAGCAGAAGGAGCAACATCCAGCACCGGCAATGGGATTCGGGGTTACCAAAGGTGACTAGTATTGGCATTTTCTAGAGTCGGCCCGAGCGGGGTTGGGGCGGCTAATCACAGCAGCAAGAATGCAATATCCATTAATAAGTTCTTTTTATGGGTTTGGTGCGAATACCCCGACCCCAAAAAGACATTATGGTATTCGCACCAAAGCAGTAAAGAAGGAGCCCCATAGAAGTGATATTTGCCCCAAACACCAGCCCAACACAATGAAATTGTAGCCCAGAAACAATAGAACAGTGCACCAAATCCAGAACATTTGCGTGAAATAAGTAAACTCTGTCTAGACTGTTAGGACTTTTGAAGATGAAAGGTTGATAAGTTTTTGGATGTTAAAATATTGAATTTTGATAGTTAGGATTGATCGGAATTTGACTTAAGAAAGACGACTGTTTAACCGACGATTGATGAGGTCAACAGAAGTAAGATTTGATTGGTTTTGATAAGTGATAATTATAAAAGAGAGTAGTGATGGTATAGAATTGCAACGATATAGGAATAAAAAATGAAATATGAATTTAAATATAAAAAATAATATTATTTAAAAGTTTATAAGTAGAGAAATGTAATTAAACCATTTGGACTAGAAAAAGACATTTACTCCTTTAAATTGGGTTGTCTTCGTGTGTGGGCTAAGACCAAAATTTTGACTATCTCAATTAGTACGATTGTTATGTCTAAAGCGACAACATTATTTCAACATACGTAATGTTGTCATGGGAAGCCACGTTGGCTTGGGTTGGTGTGCATCGCGCGCGCCACAGCCACCAATAGCAAAGACTTTTTTTGAAGTACTGTTTTCACATTGACGTCATAATTGTATAACATGATATTTTATTTAATTGATTTGATCAAGATGTTTGTACGGTGGACAAATCTTGCCTTCAATTTAAAAAAGATGAAGACAGGACTAACCCACACGTTTTCAATTTCAATTTATATAATTTGATACTTCTATTTCATTTATATAATTTCAAATAAGTAATGTTATGTTTATATCACTTTTTCATATTATTTTTATTATATCATGATGTTACATATGTCACAATTACATAAATTCTATTATAATATTAAAAATTCAAAATAATTAAAATTTTGTATGGTTTTGGTATATATCACATCATGATGTAATGAAAATTGTGTAAAAGAATGATGTAAATGTAGCATTATTCATTTCAAATTTAATAAAACTGTCCCAAACGTGCAATCTGACTGAGACAAGGGAATCACTGAAACACTAGTTTCTGAGTTCTACTGTTTTTGTAATTAACACAAGGCTTTGGCGAAACGACATATTGATATCTAAAAGGTTTCAAAACGACAAATAGATACATTCTGCTAATGAAAAGACTAGAATACCCTTTGAGAAATATTAGTATTTTTTTAATTACTTTTAGGCCCCTTAAGTTTATTAATTCCACAAATACCCTCACAAAAAAGTTTAAAAATTAACAAAAACACCCCCACTTACCCATACTTGCCAGATTCCAACTGGTGAATTACTGGCCATTTCCGGTGGTGGCATAGACCGTTGTGATAGATTCCGGCTACCACCGGCGGTGGCTGCCGGAATCTGGCAAGATGGGTGGGTGGGGGTGTTTTTATTAATTTTTAAACTTTTTTTGGGGGGTATTTGATAGAATTAATAAACTTAAGGGGTCTAAAAGTAATTAAAAAACTAGACTAATATTTCTCAAAGGGTATTTTAGTCTTTTCACTAACGGAAGGTTCCTGTTTGTCGTTTTGAAACCTTTTGGATACCAATCGTCGTTTCACCAAACCTTGGGTAGGTGTAAGTCGTTTCCCCTTAACACAACTACCGAAAATGCGATCTGAAGTTGCTATGTGGATGAAGTAGACTGCCATTTTTTTACGAAAAATATTAAGTGTATAATTTAATTTCATAATATTTTCTTACAACTTTAACGTGACAATAGAATTGACACTACCATATTTATTGATGACTTTGACTAAACATGAACAACCATTTCTTAGAGACAATCGACTGTTTTTTAAGGACGAACAATCGTTTATTTATAAAGAATTATTGTTCTCATATAAGGAATAACCATTTATGAAGAAATAAATGTTCGTCCCTAAGAAACAATAATTGCTAATTCAACTGTCACGTTAGAATTGTAAGACTAGATTGTGAGCGTAATATTACTCTTTTTTCATATGAAAAAGGTCACCATTTTTATTTCAAAAAGTATAAAACAAAACAACATGTGGGGCTTTTTTTTTTTTTTAAGAGTACATAATTGTCTAGGCACGTTTTGATTATGTTTCAAAATAACCTAATACTCTCCGGTGATTTAGGAATTAAAATTGTATTGCTGCCTGATTGACACTTGAAAGTGATAAAGCTAACGACTTCTGCAGCTCAAAGTTGGTATTTGTGAAGCTAAAGATTAAAGATTTTTCTCATTCTGATTTTTACTGCTTTTAATTACTGTGTTATTTTAGCTTACGAACTAAAACCTTCTAATAAAATTAAAATTCAATCTAATTGTTGTATTTATAAAGATAAATTTATATAATTAAAATTAATGTTATACAAAAAACAAAGGGCCAACAGTTGACTGCAATATATATGAATCCACATAAATGCTTTTAGCTTAGAAAAGAAATGATATACATAGAAAAATTCAGTGGAAGACTTGAACCCACTAGAAAACGGCACCATTGACTCACCAGCACTTTGTATTCTCCACTTCAAAAGACCGACACCTCCTGCATCACCAGCTTGGCCTGTGGGGAAAGGCCTATTAGGGTCCTTCAAGCCCAGTATATTTTCATTGGTGGAGTTCTTTGTTCATATTAGGATAGATGTTGAAAAGAATGGCTGGATTCCCTCCAGTCTCAGATCTGAAATAACACAGGATATATTGTAATAAATAACAGGGAAATAACAACAACATGGACGGCAAATCTGAAAATCAATGTCAAGCCTTCAGCAATTGAAGACAGGTCAAGCATCTTTCCTTCAAAGAAGAAAATATAACAGCAGCAACACAAAATGGCAGCCATCACCTGGAGACACACAATCATAATAGAGAAAAGTGAAGTACCTGAACTTGGATTAGACCATCTTCTTGATTACAATTTGAAGTGACAAAGTTCCTTGGACATCAAAGTTACCCATTCCACCATCTCGTTTCAAAGTCACATTGAGTTTCTCCTCGACTATCAAAGTGATAGGATCATTTGGTGGAGGAGCAACTAATCTTGACTGACCTGCTTTTGGCTGCACATCTTCAAGAATCACTTCACCTTCTGCTTTCAGAAATTCCAAGAATTGATTTGTCCTTTGGGATTTACCAAGCTGCATGCCAAGACCCTTAGAAGGAGCTGTGACAGATGAAGGTGGATGACCTAATGATGAAAGTATATAAGGGATAAGAATACTCTTCAGTTCATAAACAATCATCAAGAAATCCTGAAATATATCCATTATGCTGATGTCCACAAAAAGGCAACAAACAGATATCTTAAAGACAGAAAAAGGATAACCTATCTGTGTAGGAACTCAAAAGAAAATTCTCAATTATTTAGCTACAATGCATGCTCATATGCTAACTTATAGCATGAATGTCAACAAAATCCACAACCCATCAATAATTAGAAACATACTCATAGAATTCATTCTAGTTAAAGGACACAGACCTTTAGACTTGCTGGAAAAGGAATAAACATCAGTGCTCTAACCAAATCCAGAACCACTGAAAAAACCACCTCCACCGCTAGAAATGCTCATATCACTAAAGCTACTTTCTATTCTTCCAGATCCCATTGACTGCAACGACATAAACCCTCCTTTTTCACCTCTATTCTTCTCAATCAGCAGAATATATGACAAGAGTTTCAAATGGCAATACAACAAAAGAAGTTATGGAAGGCACCAATTAGAAATGGAACCACTGCAGATCTACAAAAAAAGAACCTTGTTTTTGTCAACCTCACTAGCTTTGTGCATCATGACATCCTTGGTTTCATTGATCTTGTTTGCGGTACCAGCTTGTGTAACTTCTCTTCATCACTCTCCATCTCACCACGCTGCTTAACCTGAGCGATGGTCAAGTTTTCCTTGAGCCCAAGAGAGATAGCTTCATCAAAAGCAAGGATCAGCTCAAATTTTGATGCATTAGATTTTCTGGTGTTAGTCCAGATTCCAGAAATGTGGATGACTCAAAATGGAAAATGCACAGTAAAAATTTCTCTAGAGTACCAATGATGACACTGAGATATATTAAACTTTATGGTTGAAAATGATATTTCAATAAGAGCAAATATAATTAACCAGAAACTTTGTGAAGGTATGATGTTACCACAAGATTGTAACTACAAACAGAGATGCAAACATAATATTATTCATGGAAACAATTACACAAAAACAAATTGCAATGTAAAGCAAATATTTGGTCACTGAGTGTACTGGTAGCTGAAAACCACACAGAGCGACAGGGGGATAAAGCTAAAGAATCAGCTGGAGGCACAACAAATTCCATCGATCCACTGCATATTCAGTAGAATACAATATGAATTTTATTCATAGAAACCGAATAAGAGAATATGTAACTCATGAAGTTGAAATTACAGTAGTCAGTAGTTTTATCAATGAGAAATATCGACCATTCCAGGACACAATTTCTAGAGTCATACCTGAAAATCAAAAGGAATCCGTGTGTTGAAAGCACATATTAACTAAAAGTATATTCTACATCACAAATAAAGAATTCGAACAATTAGAAATAGAAACAAAAGCAGCTAGTATTAGTTCGAATTATTTACAAGAAGCATCAATTCATAGTATACAGTATCGTCAAACAATCTTAACTAGCAAATTTTTTTAAATTTACCAGTACTCACAAAGAAACTTCTCCAACTTACCAAGCGGGTGAAACATGAATTAACTTTCAAACATGTTTGTAGAGCAATCTTTTTTTTTTTGGATAAAAATTTAGTTATCAATTTTAAATCTACCAAAATTTTAAAGGGTTTTAGAGCCCCAATTTAAATATTTAAACTAGCAAACACACTGTTATTTTCAATAATATGAACAATAAAATATAGATAATTGTTAGAAAAACTACATTTAACAAAAAGAAATAAATAAAAATTAGAAACACCAGCTGTGCTCTACTGTAAATAACTATATCACAGGCATAACATTTTTGTTTTTCAGGATTGAAACATAGGTATAACAATTCATATATGTATATTTTCAATCAACATTCTGCTGTAGGGATAAAAAAAATAGTATCATAATGGTAGATACCCAGACTCTCACCTTCAGTCACCACTTACTCAGAACCCAGCAACTAACAAACTCCAGAATTCCACAACGAACACAGATAACAATTTCAGATAAAAACAGATAAGCAACCTAGAACAGTCAAGCAAACACTATTCGAAATTAATATATATCTACTGATTGAATTCCAGCCAATCCACTAGTTAATTCTACCAACGAAAATCAACACCAACGAGAACAAAATAACAAGAACAGAACAGTAAAATAAGAAGAACCAGTTGGACTTTGAGGGCCAGCACCTCCCCTGCCAAATTTCCCCTTCTTACTTTTTCAGATATCCCCCCAATTCCCACTGTCTCCCTTTTTATGCTATTCTTCATAACAAACTTCTTCAATCATCCACTCCCTTAATGCCATCTGCCACTCCATAAACCATCCTTAACACCTCACACACAAGAACCTTCCTGCCAACTGCACCAAAATCCCCTGCTTCACACCCTTATGTTTCCTATAATAGATCAGCACACTAGGGGTCTCATCACATAACCACTAGTAAAAATTATGTTTAATTCCAAATAATACCAAATATAAGGTGCAGTCACACCGATGCATTCCAGACAAGGGAAACAAAAACAGTATCTGTAACCCTAAACATTGGACCAAGTCACAGCTTCCAGAGGTATCATTTGCTATCATAAGCGGAGAATATTAACCTCTAAAAACTGTAAATTGTTGTCATGACAAATTGAAGCCATTAGAACTTAAATCCAATACCCATAAACTGGATAAACTCAAATTTCTTACCTCCACTCCCATCAAACTGCCTAACACTTGGCGCCTACGAATAGATGGAAGAGGTACAGAGATCAAAACAATTCTCAGATCAAACATTCAGAGATCACAACGTTTAGCAGATAAAAAATTACGACTTAATAAGGAAATCAAAGTAACAATCAGAAGCAGAAAATGTCACAGGATAATAGCAATTTCATCAATGTGTTTTACATAGCATCTACAAGGCACATATCAATCATAAAAAAATTAGTAATCGAGCCCCATTGGACCCACTAAATATCAATCTGACAAGCATATTATATTTGACTTTTAGCGCAAGTTTTAGCAAAGTCCACTAGCAAAATCAATGGAGGAAGTGATACGATAGAGAAGGAAAGCAAAAAGCCCACTTCAGCTACAAAAGTGTACAGCTGAGTAGAGCACTAATTTCTTGGGCCCAACAGAGCAGCTTCCTTTCTCTCTTTCAAGGGGCAGCCATCACTTGGCATACAATATAACCTGTGTTTTCATCAAACACGCACTGCGAAGTGATTAAGCACTTAATCTAATACATTGGGCAATTAATCATGGGTTTAATATTCGAGACTTTATAAGAGTTAGCAAGAACCTTATGGTACTTCATCGATTGCTACTACACTGCAGAATAGTCAGCATGCTCGGAAGAAGAGTACTTTTGATAATGAACTAGGTGTTTTTGCATTAATTGCTTCTTCATCAATCTACTTACTGTACCCATCTACTTACTGACTTCTCTAGATGGTTCGTTAGAGTAACAAAAAAATGTTGTATTTTCTGTATATCATTATGGATCGGATTAATCTTTCTAGAGGGTATCCCTGATTCTCTCATCTCTCAAATCTATTCATTCCAGAAAAAGCAATGAAATAACCCCCAAATGGAAGAATTCAAACAGAATAAATAACTTAACAGTATGTACGCACACCAAACTAATAGGATAAGCAAAGGAAATTGAAATAGAATGCTTGTGTGAGAGAAGAGGAGAGCACCTAAACTTGGATTTGACCATCTTCTAAGAACTGAAATGACAAATTTCCTGCAACAACAACATCAAAGTTACTCATTAGACCATCACACTTCAGACTCACATTGGTGGTGGCACAGTCGATCTGGTCTGGCCTGCTTTTGGCTATACGTCTTCTCAAATTACTTCACCTCCTGCTTCAAGAGATTCCAAGAATTGATTTGTCCTTTTGGATTTTACCAAGCTTCACATTGGTGGCAGCGCAGTCTATCAGTGTTATACAAAGTTAAGAGTTGTGGTCAATTCCTAAACCATCATCAAAGTAAACCAAAAACACTGATATCCAATAAGAACAACAAACAGATTTCTCAAAGACAGAAGATAAATAAATTACTTTAAAGAGAAATAAACAACCTATATCAGAAATAAAAGACAATAAACCAACAGTTCATTTTCCTTTCTGGTGAAGGCATTGGCAAGAACGAATGGTGAAAGTGATTTACTCTTACAAATATGCACCTAAAAACGGAGGTGGCATAGGATTTTAGGATTTTAAGAGTAAACATGAACTTTTGTTATAAATTATGATGTTATTAATTAAATATGAATTTGCGCCACTGTGGAATCGGCCATAGTAGACCTGCCCAAACTCATTTAAAGGCCGCAATCAACGGTTACCCCCAAATCAATAATGGTGCTCAGCTCATATAGAATTTTACTGGTACGTAAATAACATTACACTTTTAAGTGACCCACATTTCATTGCTGGCCCATTTACTTTATTATGGACCGTTTCTTTACTTCCGTGTGCTTCATTTAATTGGGCTTCGATTGATTTTTATTCCCAACATGTATAATCTTATTATACTATAATGTATGAAGAATTGAAAATGAAGTAATGAACATCTCAAATACAATTTCACCACCACTGCCTCCAACAACAATTACTTAGAGGAAAAAGTTACTGCATAATTGAATCGAAAAACTTAATTGATATAAATAGGTTCTAATGATACAATACAATAAACTTTCAAGTTCTGGCAAATCAGAACATGGGTTTACTTGGTTTAAACAAAAACCTAGAATGGTATGTTGAACAAAATATATCTCCAAGAAGAGGATAATGCAACATAATATATAGAGTGGCTGGTACTGACGCAACTATAGTAGTAAGCATGGTGACACAATTTAAGCTATCATGATAAGCTAATAAAAGAGTTGTGCTAAAAGCTACCATCATGGTGATTATGGATACAAAGAGTGCAGAGAGTCCAACCATCAATTTAAATGGTAATGACTCAAGAAAATCGTCTTCTGTATACCGCGATGTAAGGATCGATAAAAACATCAGGATTGCGATAGAAGAGGAGGACAATGCAATTGCATCTGATATGACAAAAACTTGAAACCATGTCTCTTTCAAATGAATTGGTAATCCTTTACTACTATCGTTACCACCCGGTACACTAAAAACCGCTGCAAAAATTATAGTGGTAATGATTGTTGCAACAAGCATACATGAGTGAGCAGTATTCTTCATCCATTGTTCTCCGCTTTTCAATAACTCGTTGTGCTCCTCAGTGAATAACTGTTGAGGTGTTTGGTTATTTGAGTTTTTCTTTTCTCGGAAGGAAGGTTGCACTATTTTTTCTATCTCCTATAGATATCAAACATGTTATATTTCGAAATATGACAATTGAAATTAGGACAATAATTGAATTCAGAAAATTTAATTACCTTAAACCATAATAATTCTCGTTGCATTTGTAGAGCTGCCCCTGATACAATAGCAATTCGACTTTGTTGTGGTAATTTTGCAGCCAAATGCAACATATTGTCCTTCTGAACTTCATCTTCACAAGTCACGAATAACTCCTTAGTTAAACCTATCTCATATATTAGGTTGAATACATTGGCATGACGGTATAGAACTGCAATGTGAAATATACTGAAACCCTTTTCATCAAGTTGATACATCAAATCAGGATAACGACCAATGAGCTCAACCAAAAATTGGGAATTTCCGAATTTTGCTGCCTCAAAAATGAATTGTGAAGGTGTTCGTGTTAGATTCGCTAGCTCCGAGTCATCTTGTTTTAACATTTCTTCCCACAGGCATTTGACTAATTGAAGAGCTGGAGTTGATTCGAAATCCTTGTTGCGATTCAACTTCATTAATCCTGAGACTAAGAATCAAGGCATGCAATAAGATTTTTACTAATTAATTTAATGGTTTACTAAAATCATAGATAAACAGAAGTTAAGTGTTGAAGAAATTAACATGAGTTGATAAGCCTCTTGAATAGACCTTGATTTTTGTTGGAAAATATTGAAGGCTTTCGGGCCAAAATATGTAGGGCAGTCTCACAATCTAAATCACGAGCCACAGCTAATTCTGAATCATCCTTTAGCATTTTTAATGCGAGATCTGAGCAATTCAATAAATTGATTGTAAGCAAAAAAATTGAGAGCATGTTAACATTTTTTTGCAGAAAATTTGTTTTCGAAAATTATATAGATAAAGGTCTAATTCACTGTAATGGGTATTAAAGTTATAAACAAAACTACCAAGATGGGGCGTAAAGTGTAATGTTTGAAAAAAGTTGTGTCAGTCCGTAATTTCCGAGTTACAGGGGTGTGAATAGTACTAACCCTGCTGAATAATTATTTCAAAAAATTCCTAAAGTCAAGGTAGGGCAGTTGGCTTTTTAACTTTTTGAAATGAGAAATATTACTGTACTAATATATATTATTATTTAGAATTTATACTTTTATTGGATTGATGGTTATATATATAATAAGAATAATGATATCAATCTCAAATTTTATGCCTTATGATATGTTATCATATGTTACCACTAACATATAAATAAAGTGATATTGCATGATATGACAATATTACGTATAATGACATGTCACTTAAAGTATGAAATAAAAAAGTTTTAAGATAAATACCATTAATCATGTTTTAAACTTATTATACATTACAATTTAATCCAAAATTTCTTGGCTACCATATCAATCTGTTATTTCCATGTCAATATTTTATAAAATTACATAGTGCTAAGAAAAATAGAAAACAAAAAAGTTTGTATACCAATACATTAAAAATTTTGATTTTTTATCTTCTTGTAAACAATATATATCAAAATAAGTAAAAAAATATATATCTTATAGGGTATTTAACATGTACACTTAAGACACACATTAGACAACTTTTTCTTTAAAAAAAAAAAAAAAAAAAAAAAGTTAATGTAATGAAAAAAAGTGAATTGGAATTTATAGTCTTACCATATAAACCATCGGTGAGACAAGTGAAAAATAGAGCAACTTTGTCGTCCCACTTGAAAACATGTTTTGCTTGAGATAATTCATCATATAAAAAATATGTCATCTCTTCCTGTGCTAATAGAGCAGCCAAAAACACAGGCATCATCTTTCCACCACCTCGGATTGTCAAAAGATTGGGATTCTTCTTCAACATAATCCTAGCAATTCCAATAGCTCCGGCTGCAGCGGCACAACAAAAGGCCGTGTTTCCTTTATGGTCCGGCATAGTCAGGTCTTCCGCTTGCATCAACTTTATCAGCTCCTCTACAAAGCCAGTTTGTTTGGCTCCTGCCGCAATATGAAGAACAGTTTCGTGTCCCTTTGTGATACTGGAACACAACATCGTTCGATCTTTTTCTAACAATTTTTTGGCACTTGTCCAGTCACCTTTTAACGCAGCCTTATAAAGAGGCACACAATTGTTGAGATAAAGGTTGGAATTTTCTCCTGCACGTGTAAATTCAATAGACGAAAACAATCTATAAAGTGTTTGACATATAAAACATGCAGTCTTTGACATATAAACGTGCATGCAAACTTAGAGAGAGAGAGAGAGAGAATATGGGATTTGTGCTTAGGTTTAAATAAAACATTCTTTGTAGAAAGAGGAAGAGAAATATTTATTATTTTAACGGACTCATGTGTTACTTCCAAGGATGAATATGCTATTATTCCTGAAAGAATATGCGAAAGAACAAGTGAAAAAGAGTGAACTCACTAGAAAGGAGATGAAGGGAAGGTTGCCTCTGTTCATGAGCCGAACTTTCGTTTGGTGTTAAACGATGAACAACTATTTGTGGATCACCCATTTATTCTTCAAAAAGAATATCTTTGAAAAGAGTTGGTTAATTTACTCAGAAGAGTAGGGTGGTCTTTTATTAATACTTTCGTTAGCGGTTGAATGACTTTGGAATCAAGAAGCAAGAAAAAAGGAAAAATGAGAAAAGAGGAAAAATTCTAGAAAACCGATTATGATATTTCCACTGAACTGAATGAAAACTACTCGCTTGTTTTTATACATCGAGCCATGACATCAAAACGGTAGTGTTTTGATGTTTAAGAAAACTACTTTTACTTTTTACAAAGTGCACCCTATATTAACTTCTACAACCTTACAATGTGCACCCTACATTAACTTCTACAACTTCATCCTACTATACTAATAGTGGTAAGCTAAGTCTTCGTCAATTTCGAAGATAAGTCACCTTGCGGAAATTAATAATACTTTATTTGACTCATCACTCAACAAAATGCCTCAATGAACTCATCTATATCACCATCATCGCTTAGGTTTAGTGAAAGACGGGAAGCTCAAAGTTTAATGCTAATAAGGCTTGGAGGGCTATGATCAAGAATTATTTGATAGGACTCGGAAACCAAATTTAACCACTCATTGTGATGAGAACAAAAGGCAACCATACCTTTAACTTTTGACTTACAATAGTTTGTATTTATTGACGAAGACCTCACTTTTTTTTTTTTTTTTTTTAAACCAAATTTAACCACTCATTGTGATGAGAACAAAAGGCAACCATACCTTTAACTTTTGACTTACAATAGTTTGTATTTATTGACGAAGACCTCACTTTTTTTTTTTTTTTTTTTNATATATAGAGACGTCTTTACTAAAATTTTCTAAGAATCATACTTAAATACTATTGGATTAATTTGTAAAATGTCATTTTAGTTCAATGATGATCATTTGTTTTGTCGATTCAAAGAAATTTCATTGCAATTTCTTTAAAATGTTACTTTCATTAATGGACCCAACAACCACGCAACAAGTGAACATAATGCAAAAGCAGCCTCATTTTCCCTATCTAATAATATATATACTTAATTATTGAAGCTCCTAAACCCATTATGCCTTCTCTTTCAAAATTTTTGTTTTGTATTCTCATACTTTTTTTTGGGTCTTGGTATATATATACAGTAAAACCTCTCTATAGTGATACTTTATATAGGAATAAACTGCACATAATTATAAAAAATTATAGTCCCAATTTGGGATAGTTATAAATAAGATTTTTTTTTAACTACCGCCTTAAGGAAAGTTGCCTCTATATAGTAATAATCATCTGTATATTACAAAAAAATATATATTATGTAAAACTAAATATTTAAAATGAAATAAAATATTTATTTAAAATTGTTTGGGATAATGATTTATGTTTTAGAGTTGTTATCACATCTTTTACTTTACAAGTACGTAATAGCTCGTTAGCATGAATACCTTCTTGTTGAAGCCAAAGTATTTTTACTTTCTCAAGCATGTTTAGAGTTTTATGGCACAAGATTTTTTTTTTATTTATGTACTATTATCCTTAGGATTATTTCTTTTATCTTCTTGTCTAATTACAACAATGATTTCTCCTTTAGTTAAAGCATATACGATTTGTTGCTCATTTAGATAACCGAAGAAGACATTAATATTCATTCGATTAATGTAGTAAAATTGTCAAATCTGATCACTCAATTCTATAGTGACTCTTTTATTCTCCTCATTTACTTCATTTGTAACTTACAATTCATTGACATTAGTGGTCCTAATTTTGCAGCACTTAAAACCATTGACAATTGTCGTGGCTTCACATCGATTGACCTTGCATCAACTGCAATTACAGTTTTATCAATGACACTTATTTTTATTGGTTATAAGAAACGATCTTTTATCCGTTTCAAAAGTAGGCAACTGAAGCGCTGAATTGAAATTATAATATTACTAAAATATGAATTGAAATCCTAATACTGTACTACTAAAACATGAATTATAAAATAAGAAATCAAAACTATAATTTCTGTAACTATACCTCCATTAAGTTATAATCTCTTTATAGTAATAAAATTAACTAGTCCCACCATTATGACTATAGAGAGGTTTTACTGTATATATATAAAGATTTGATGTAGATGCTTTTAGTTTGTAATTTGCTTATCTTATGTGTGTGTGTGTATATATATAAGCTATACGTATATATATATAAAAAGACTTGATGTAGAGGCTTTATATATATATATATATATTAGATAGGGAAAATGAGGATGCTTTTGCATCATGTTCACTTCTTGCCTGGTTGTTGGGTCCATTAAGGAAAGTAACATTTTAAAGAAATTGCAATAAAATTTCTTTGGAATGACAAATCAAATGGTTATATATATGACATTTTACAAATTAATCCAATAGTATTTAAGTATGATTCTTACAAAATTTTAGTAAGGACATCTTTAGTAGAAAATTATTCATATATGTAATAATAGCAATGGTAATAATCATTCCCTAGTCAAAAGATTGATATATATATATATAAAAGATGTCATGATATTAATTTGTTAAGACCATGCATATACATTTCAATCTAAATTCTAAAAAATATCATTTCAATCCTATGAGATAAATTTAATAATGTATAAGCATGATTAATTATAACGAATATATATATATATATATATATATATATATATTTATATATATATATATATAGAGAGAGAGAGAGAGAGGAAGAGAGAGAGAGAGAGAGAGACAGATTTTGTCAATAATAATAACTTTTTGTTTAATATAAGCCTTTCCCAATCTTTTAATTTATGTCATAGTATAGAATAGCCAACAAAGGTGGATCCAACATTGGTCTAGAAGGGCTTAAAGTGTTTAAACGGTGTATTGTTGCCTAGTCTCTCCGAAGATTAGTCAAGATGCACGTCAACTAATTTAGACACCTTGGTTAAAAAAAAAAAAAATGTTTTAAAAGAATTTTCGATTTCTTATATATTATACAATTTAAGCATCAATAAGATATTTTAATATTTGTTTTTTAGTTTAATAGTTTGTATAAGATGTTTACATTGGTTCAAAATTTATAATTTAATGTATTCATGACTTGGTCTTATACCATTTGCTTGGATTAGATCCTTACTATTAGCTTAAAAGCTGTAGTTTTTAGTAGAGAAAAACATTAATTTTTTACACAAATAGAATGATTGATATCTTATTTCCGTCACAACTTGATGTTACAAGTTCACCTATCAACATTACAAAGTTTGCCAATTATTATTACATTTTTATTGTGCCCACGCGCCTCGACCACAATCTTGAAGATTTACATTTTCTTTTTCTTTCTTTGTGGATGTTGACACCATCTTTTATTGTGCAACTTTATTTGCATATTATTGGGAAATGATTTTAGCCCCTTAGTATTTCCTTTTTAGCCCCTTCTTCTACTTTAGGTAAGGATATAACTATAATGAAAAGTTTTTTCTTCTTCTTCCATACTTTAATTCCAAAGCTTTAGGGTTCAGTTACCGCAAAATTAAAAAAATTAGGTCAATAAGAATTCATCATTTCACTAGGAATATGAAGCTCATGGTGATTATCAAAATCACTTATTATTTTTTTTTTTTTTTTTTTTTTTTGTTCTTTTTCTATGTTTTATATTTGGGAATGCTATTGAGAATTATATTGTTAAATAAAATAAAATAAAATAATCATATAACTAAAAATTACTAGATTGAAGCAAACAAGGTATTTATGTTAGTTTTATGAGTGCTTTTAAAGCTGACAACTTTAGAGGTAGAAGATATTAAAAGATTTCAAATCTAGAGGAAAATAATGAACATAGTTATAATTTTTTCTAAAATTTTTGAATATTATAAAAAACCGTTGTTCATTTTTTTTTTCTAAATACTTTATACCCCTATCTAGCATAGAAGATGGGAGATGAAATTTAAAAAATGGGGTCTAAATCACTTCCTGCACATATTTTACTGTTTTGGATTTCTGTTTTCACAGTTTTAAGCCCAGTGTTTTCACTGTTTTTTGAGCTGACACATGGGCTACTGTTACATTGCTTTTGGGCTGCTGTTCTATTGTTTATGGGCTCATCATTTTGGGCAAAAATCTTCACTATTTTGAGGCCGCTGTTTAACTATTTTGGGTACTGTTTCAATATGTTTTGGGCTCCTATAACCACTATTTTTGTGCTTGTTTCTTGGGCTCTTACCTATTGATTCTTCCACATGCCGAAAGTTTTCTACTTTCCAGTCACCGATTTCTGGTCGGTGGCTGCATTTTGACTACTGTACTATTTGATATATTTAAAAGTTCTTTAAACAAATAAATTTTAGAACCTGTTTAGTAGTTTTATATAAATTTATATATATCTATTATGAATGAAGGTATATTAGGTAATTTAATTATTTTTTTCTTTAAAATTTTTAGTGTCTAGATATATGTTAATGGAATTTTATTTTTTCTGTTCAAAAAATTTATCTGAAAATAAGTGGTAGTTTTATGAAAATCAAGAAAATAAATAAAAGACTTTGGAAGTGATTTTTTAGCCCCCACTTAATTATCCGTATCCTCCAATTTTAAAAGTTTGTTGTGTTAACAAGTTTAACCTTAATGACAATTATGAGAAATGATATTATAAATTTTAAGTATGCCCACACTTCATTTTATAATATTAAACCTTTATTTTTTGCATAAATCCTAAATTTAAATTATCATTATCATTGAAATTGTTAGTTTGATGCAAAAATACTTCCATCTTTCAATTTTTGCACCCGTTAAAACTGGTATTTTGATTATAAAATTGAAATTGGAGAAACTGGACGTAAAGAAAAATTATAATCAAGGTTTGAAGGGTGTTTTGGGTATTAAAAGAGGTTTAAAAGAAGTTTTTGAATATAAAATGGGTGCATTTAGTAGTAGAGGATGAGAGCTGAAATCATTTCCCAAAGACTTTAATGAAAAGTGAGTAAAAACAAACAACTCCTAAGTTTTCTTTGGCAAGCTATAATAAAACAGAGGGGCCTTAGAAAAATGAAGGACTACTTATATATGACTTGTTTTCAGTTAATATAAAAGAGAAATTCTCAAGCAAATCTTTGTCGAAGACTCAACGGAGTCATTTTACAAATAATTTTTCATGGTTTTATTAGTGTTTAATTTTTTTTCTTTGCAAGAATGAGTTATGATAGAATGGTTTTGGTTATCTTAACAAAATGGGCAGATTGGCTATCTCAATTCCAATGGATGAAACATAAAATAAAATTAATCAAAAGCCACACGTTTGCGTATGTAAAATTATAATAAACAAAATAAATAATGAACATTAAAGATATAACCAGCTGTGACTCACCATTCCATAGTTGTTTCAAGACTGGATATCCATTTGGATTGTCAATGGCCCATTTACTCCATTATGGACTTTGCCTTAGCTTCCCTAACCGCTTTCTTATAACATTTAGGACTGTTAGACAAGAGATACTGATATGTTATAGGCTACACTGCTACAGTTTTGTTTATAATCATTTAGCAGCGCGATTTTAAGCACCCGCATCACATGCATATCCAGACTCTAGTTCATTTTTGGTTCCTTGATGATACACCATTGGGATCCTTATTTTGTTCATAAATCATATTCTATGTCTATTTATGTAAATAAAAATTAAAAAAAATGATGAAAAAGTTCTCTCTAATCTACTTCCTCATCATTTACTCTAGATTTCTGAGACCTTCGGATTTTCTTGTATTCATTGTTGTCAAAGGCTTCTTTCTTTATGCTGACACTTGTGCTAAAACATATTATTGTTATTGAAAATATACAATTAGGCCTTTCTCCACTGGCCAAGCTGGCTCAGCCACCAATGTGACTATGTGAGTATGAAGTGAGACGGTCTAATGAGTAACTTTAATGTTGCACCAAGAGGATGGTCAAATCCAAGTTCAGGTGCTCTCCTCTTCTCTCACACAAGCATTCTATAGCAATTTACATTGCTTATCTTATTAGTTTGGTGTTTTGTACATACTGTTAAAGTTATTTATTCTGTTTAGATTATTACCTGTAAGGGTTATTTCATTGCTGGATCTAGAATGAATAGATTTGAGAGATTAGAGATACCCACTAGCAAGATTAGTCCAATCCTTACTGATATACCTAAAAAGACAACATTTTTGTTGCTATAACCCATCAACAAGAGAAGCAAGAGCACCTTGTTCATTATCGAGAGTACTCTTCTTCCAAGCATGTTGCACTATTCTGCAGAGTTGCAGTTCAAAATTTTTGTTGAATGAAGTTATTTCGTCCTCTAGCTTATAAGGTTCTTGCTAACTCTTATAAAGTCTCGAATATTAAACCAATGATGAAAATTGAGAACTTTATCACTAGTTGTTATTAATTGCACAATGTATTAGGTTAAGTGCATTGTGGTAGTTAATCACTTTGCAGCAAAAAGGTGTTTGATGGATAGACAGGTTATATTGTTTGATTGTCAGATTGATTTTTAGAGGGAACGATGGGGCTTGATTACTAAATTTTTTCTGATTGATATATGCCTTGTAGACGCTATGTAAAAGACATTGATGAAATTGTTTTTATCCAATGACATTTTTTTTGCTTCTGATCGTTACTTTGATTTCCTTATTAAGTCAGATTTTTTGTTGCAGGTTGTAAATATCTTGCCCCCTAATAGGTGGACATTCTTTCAAGTTTTCCCAGAGAATGACTATGAAACTAGATGGTGGCAGAATAACTTTGATGTCCAAGGAACTTTGTACCTAGCGTCAAATTCTTAATCAGGAAGATGTTCTAATCCAAGTTCGGGTCCTTACCTTTTCTCTATTATAATTATTTGTGTGCCAACTGGTGACTGTCGTTTCGTGTTCCTGCGATATCATATCTTCTTTGAATTAAATATGCTTGACCTAACTTTAATTGCAAAAGGCTTAATATTGATTTCTAGATTTGCAGTCAACGTAGTTGTGATTTGTTCTATAATTTCATTACAATATATTCTACGTTGTTTTAGATCGAGACGGGAGGGAATCTGGCCATTCTTTTGAAAACTCATCCTAATATGAACAAACAACTCTTCACCATTGAAAATATATTAGGCTTGAAGGACCCTAATAGGCCTTTCCCCATAGGCCAAGCTGGTGATCCAGGAGGTGTTGGTCTTCTAAAGGGGACAATCCAGGAGGTAACTTTCAAGGGTGTTTTTGTTAAATTTCAAACCTTTTTACCAGCTGATGTCACCAGTTTTTGCACTCATCAGTCAAACCAGTTCAATCAGTCAACCAGAGACCTAGCAACTTTGCCAGATTTCAACTTGGTCTAGGTTTTAAAACCTTGCTTCCTGCACATAATTTCCTATTTTGGATTTCTGTTTTCACTATTAAGCCTACTTTTTCACTGTTGTTTGAGCTGATACATGGGCTATTGTTTTGTGGGCTGCTATTCTATTGTTTCTAGGCTCATCGTTTTGGGCAAAAAACTTCACTGTTTTCAGGCTGTTGTTTAACTGTTTTGGGGTACTGTTTCACTATGCTTTGGGCTGCTTTATTCGCTCTGTTGGCACTGGTGTTTTATTGTTTCTTAGGCTCTTGGCGATTTATTCTTCAACATGTCGAAATTTTTCCAGTTACCGTTTTCTGACAGCTGGTTGCATTTCGTTTGGGTATGTAAAATTATAATAAATAACATAAATAAATAAAAGTATGGTCCAAAATCAAAACTAACCAGTTTGATTATCATCCACGCCGCTGACTAGTTAACATGGTAGCCCTAGCGGTGGGAAACGGCGGTGCACTTGGTGTTGGTGGTGTTGATGAAGATGCTTCCGCCTTATTATTAAAGTGCTTCCAGGCAGAAGAACGTTGAAATTTGAGACACTCCTTCCTTGACCACTACCAGATTGATGATTTCCATAATCATGCAACATGGCGCTAATTTCCGTTGTGTTTTATGTTTAAATATGGGGAGATGGTTGTTCACTGCTAGGGTTTGTTGAAGCATGAAAGTAGCCATAGGCGTTACGAGTAGCTCCTCCAGTAGTTGACATAATTGTATATCACTATTTCTTATTGATTGCTAATTTGCAACTCTCTTAATCTAATCTAATCTCTAATTATACGCAAATTGAATTAATATTAATTAAAATTTTTTGAAGTTGTCAATACAATTGTTACATGAATAGAGCATCAACATGTCACGCAAATTAAGTTTATCAAAATCGCGTAATAAATTTCTTGCACGAAAGAGAAGACTAGAAATTTTTTTTCTAAAGGGTGTATGGTGTGATTATATAGTTTTTTATATTACATTTTTCTTAATCAAGAAGTTTACATGATCATTTAAGGCAAATTCAAATAAAATTCTAGGTATTATATGTAAACTATTCATGTTGACCATTAAATTTTAATGCCCTTTCAACTTATTATTATAGTTTCAGAAGTTGACAATCTGTGTTTAGTAGATGGAGTAGATATATATTTATTTTCAAGTATTGTACAATTAAACATACTTGACCTTATTGTTGCAACATGTACATGATTGCTGTCATTCATGTACAGTTCCACTTATCCTAATCTTTGGATATATATTCATTGATCCTCGCTAAAATCTTTAAGTAAATCAAAATAATTATTTTTCTAATCGTAACTACGGGTATGTTATTAAATAATAAAATAAATACACACTTTCTTTCTCATTGTCAAGTACTATATTCGTCAGAGTCAATAGAGATTGTTGACCAAAGTGGAGCTGCAAAACGCTACCATATGCTGCCGTTTTGTAATGTAAGGAAAAGGAAGCAAATGAAGCTATATACGCTGTCGTTTTTTGTGTAATGAAAAAGTTAGTTACTGTAGCATTTTTGTATAATTAATCCATAATTGTATTTACTTAAGAAGTAATGAAAAGAATCCAATGATACACCAAAGTTCTCTCTCTTTGTCGTTTTTCATTCATTGTTCTTCAACATTTACATGGTATCAGAGCTTTGACTTGTATCAATGGCTGAAAACTCATGATCGTCTTCTTAGTCACTTAACAGCCTTGAAAAGTTGATACCAGCTACAACAAATCGCACAACATCTATTCTTGCTTCAACGTTACAAGTAATCCATCCAAAACTCACAAGAAACAACTATAGGTTATAGAGTTCACAAGTTCTATTTACAATTGGCTCTCATGAGCTAGAGGATCATCTTTTATCTCCACTCATTCCTTCTAATTTTGGAACTAATAGTGACCTAGGTCAACTTAGAGGTGATGAAAGAATTAATCCGGCCTATGTCCTATGGAAACGAATTGATAAATTCTTAGTAAGCTGGCTACTTGCTTTGATTTTAGAGAGTATGTTTGCTAATGTGTTAAAATGTTGTTTCTCAACTTAGATCTAGCGTGTTTTAGAAAATGAGTTTGTAACATACTCCAAGGCTAGAGCTCTACATCTAAAGAATCTACTACAAACTACACAAAAAATAAATCTAACTATAAGTGACTATGTTAAGAAGATGAAGGAGATAGCAGAAAGTTTGTCAGCTAGTGGTTTGATAAGCACAAATGAGGAACTCTTGCAGCATGTGTTGGATGGTCTAGACCTGAGTACGATGCAGTAGTTGTGACTTTTACTTCTCGTCTTAAGTCCAAAATTGATAATATTACTCTACAGGAGGCTCAATTCTTGCTACAAAAATACGAAATTAGACTTGAGAGGTTCATACGGTTGATCTTTACTACAGCTCTGCTAATACACTGTTTGTCACACACATTGGTGGTCATGATGTCTCAAACAATCAACCAAGTCAGTAGAGTTTCCAAACCTCTGAATCTTTACCAACACTTGTTCCTTCACTGGCCTCACTTGGCAATCCTCATTACAATCATCCTTATTGTAAAACCCATTCTAATTATATATACATATTCTCTTTGGTTTTGTTTATTAGAAGGGACTTTTCTTCAAATTTTAAGTTTGGTTGGATGAAAAAGAAAATAGAAACTATTGGTTTTTGCAGTAGCAAGGGTACAAAATCTAGAGGTTTTTGCAAGAAAAGTTGATGTGGCAGGGTTATACTATATTAAGAGAATTTGGGGGGCTTGTTGTGTTAAAAAAAAATTGTTTTATATAAATCTGGGCTACTCGCCCAAATGAAGAAAAGAAGCCAAAAGAAGGGAAATAAGAGAGAAGCAATGAAGTAGAGAGAGAGAAAGGGCGAGTGGTGAGAAGAAGGGCGAGTGAGTGAGTGCAGCTAAGTGAGGAAGGAGGAGATCTCATAAGTTTTTCTTCAATGGGTAACATGTATGTGATTTTGAGGGCATATCATTCCACCATTCATACAGTTTGTGCATTTCTTTTTCTCCAAATTCTTTGATGCTTCAGGTTGTTGGTGGAGGAGAAGGGAGATCTTTGGGGCAGCTGGGCTTTTAGGTTGAGCTGAATTTTTGTGAGTGGATTAAACCAAATCTTCTTCCAAAAGCTTAAATCCATGTTTGCATGTTAAGTTGTGATTCTATTTTAAATTCTTGTGAAAGTTTTGAGAAAATTGTGAAGTTTGGTTTAAATTGCTTTTCTTAGGCTTTCAGTTGAACTTTATGTGTTTTGGTTTTGTGTTTTAAGTGAGATTTTGCATAATAATGACCCTGCATGCTCTCGGCTGAGTCACTTTTGAAGTATGTGTGAATGTGATTTGAGTGAGATGTTTTATTTGTCAACACCCTTTGCATGTTGTCGGCTGAGTTGAGCTTTGGTAAGCTTGTTTTGTTAAAGGAAAATCTACAGCTACCGACTGGTGTGTACGATTTTGCACCGAATGACGTGGCAAAATCCTGCCGTTGATTAATATAACTGATAATAAACTCAGGATTGTTACGTCATTCGGTGCACAAAATCGGTACACACAGTCGTAACTGTAGCATACTCTTTGTTAATGCTTGGAAATGTTTGTTTTATCTGGGTAGAGATGAAATGTATTTTTTGATAATAGTTAGAAGGAAGAAAGTGAGTAATTAGAGAAGGGATTTTGACATGGCAGTAGTTGAGTTTTAGTTGCTTTTTCTTTATTTTGTTAAAAACATGCTTTGTCTTTATTATTATTTGACTTGTTCTTGAAAAACCGAGAAGGAGGAAATGCTAATTAAAAGGAAGATTAGCAGATTTTTAAATATGCGGAGTGTTGAGGCTGGCTGTTAATTGCTAAATGGGTATATTTATAGTAATATGAGATATTACTATATTTTAACCCTTTGTTTAGTGTTATATATAAGTGTATTGTGGGGATATCTTCAAAACGGGCTTAAATTGGGATAATTTTGTTTAGTTAAAAGTGAATGCAGACATTAAATGTTTCTCTAAAAATTCACATTTAAGCTAGTATATAAATTTATTTATTACTTCAAATCCCTAAATTTACTTTGAATTGTAAATGTGAATTTGATGAAGTTTGGTATATAAGATTTTATATATTCAGACTATTAAATAAAATGCTGCTGTTGGGAGTTGAGAATTGGTTGAATCGTATATGGGTTAGACATGTGATGTGATAAATAGTTTTCTCGATAAAAGGGAAAATGCGGTGCTTTCCGTTAGTTTTGAAAGTATGTTTTAAAAACTTGCATTTTACCCCTATTTTCCATGAAATCTCATATGTTGGCATGTTTATCCTTATATGAAATGTGGCATATATTTTAGAAAATGATGGTTTAAGATAGAAAAATGAGATAGCTATGGTGCTAAAACCACCTACGAAGTACCCATCCCCCAGTTTCAGGCTTTGTCTATGCATGCAAGATTCGCTGGGTATTGAGATATTCGGTCTTCAGGCTCTACGCATGCGTATTGAGATATTTAGTGCTCAGCTTGGGCGTTGAGTTTGTCTGCCAGTATTGAGATAGTTTCCTTCAGGCTCTGCCTGCGCGATGATAGATCTTGTCGGGTATTGGAATGTTTTTCCTAGCTCTGTTTGTGGTGGGACGCCCACCAAGTATCGAGATTTTTCGCCAGGGTACTAGTTGTGGTGAGACCTTCAGTATTAGTTTACTGCTTTGGAACAGATATCAGTTTATATTTTTTAGATACCAGCCGACAATTTTCATTATCATTAATATTTTTCAGTAACAGTATCAGAATCATTTTTAGTTTTAGAATGTTCATAATTACATCAGTTCAGTATCAAAACAGTTATGGTAATTTGCATTAGTTATATCAAATATTCAATGTTTGTAAACTTCCATTTCCCCCACTCACTGAGTATTTTACTCACCCCTTTTCAAAAATTTGTCCTTCCCCCTAAGTTTACAGGGAGATCGTGCTAAGCAGTAAGTCACGTTTAAGGTTGTGCCATACGTGATATCTTTTCTATGTGTATTATGGCTTATATTCCCAAAATGGGCTTCAGTTTTCTATAATAGTCTTATGTTTTAACCGTAATTACACAAGACTTGCTACTTTGTTTCAGCTTTTCATGATTATGCATCTATTTTTTTCAAACATCCTAAATATGTTTATGTACCTATTCATACTTATATTTCTAATTACATTTTCGTATGGATTATTTATGCATAGTAATTCAAAAAAACAAGATTTCAGTTTTACAGTTTTCCACACGACACTCTGGTCATCCGAGTCTTGTGGGAGCACCCGAATCCTATGGGATTAGGAAGGTCGGGATGGGTTATGTCACTTATCCTACAAAAAATTATCTTCACAACAATATGGATAACATGCAACCACTTTATTTTATCATCCTCGACCTCCTAGACCAGTAGTGTTTGGCAGAACAGAGGAAGAGGAAATGGTCAGGAAAGATCATTTGTCAGCATTGTAACAAGATAGGACACTCAGCAACATATTGCTATCATCGGTTTATTTCTGCTTACAATGGCATGTCAACTTCTATTGTCACATTCCAGTAATACTCTGGTGGTTATGGTGATTCCTCCTCTCAACACCAGCAACATAATTCAGTTTATACTGATTTTCTTCAAGGAGATATTCAATCACAAGTTCCTAATTCTCCTGCTCACACTACACCTTATACTAGTTAAAGCAATACTAATTAGTATTTTGCCTTTGGAGTACCAGAGAACAATGTTCAGAAGAGGTAGTCAAGCACATTTTATTTATATTGGTTTAGGTCATCACATTTCTCACACACCTGGCTCTACTATTAGTCTCCGACGGCTCAGAGTTACATCTATCTCCTCTACTTCATTTACTCCTATTGATCTAGTCTGGTATATGGCTCTGAGGCATAGACCCACGTTGCATCATATCTGGGCCATCTAAGTGTCAACAAAATTATGAGGGTAAAGATCAACTTCAGGTTGCAATGATGAGTACCTCAACATTTCTCAACTGGTTACGCATTTTTACCTAACACATTACCACTCTAAGTGTTTGCATCTTAAACACATTCTATGTGTACCAAAATTGCCAAAAACCTCTCAATATTTCAAAATTTACTGGAGATAACAATGTTTTGGTAGAACTTGATGCAACTTGTTGTGTTGTAAGGATAAGTCAACAAGCCATTTTGTTGCAAGGGAAACTTAAAGGAGGACTTTATTAGTTGAATATTCCATCCTTAGAGACTAATCCTCATTCCACACCCTTCGTTGATTCCAAACAACAAATAAATTTTCTAACCTCCATAAGTCCAATGTCTTCTTCAACAAATGTCAATCCATTTGTTAAAAGTTTTATTCAAAAAACAACTGTATTTCCACTTCACCTTATACCTATTATCTCTCAATTAGCTAAGCTCAACACTAAATCCAATGTTCTATCCAATGTCATAAGTCTGATTAGGGACAAAGCTTAATTAAATGATATTTCGTCTATTTTTGAGTCAAAAAAAATCTGGTGTCTTGCATTAGTATAACCTTCTTAATAAAACAGAACCTCATTCATCAAATGGTTGTGTTCATAGAATGTGATCTTCCTACTATAATAATTCTTTTCCTATTTCTACATGTGATACTATTGCTTGTCATTCTTGTTTTCATGTACATCTGTTATTAATTCTATTCTGTACCTGAATCTGTTGTTTTTCTATTGATAACATGCAAATGATAATATGGTTTGGCACAAGAGACTAGGTCACCCTCATTCACACACACAACATGCTATCATGAGAGAGTTACAAAAACTTTAGCCTTCTAAATTTAAGACTACCAATACCTCATCTATTACCTTTTGTGATGCTTGTCGCTAGGGAAACTACACCAAACTAGTTTTCCACCCTCACAAACTTTCACTGTTGCACCCCTTGAATTAGTTCATATGTGTGGGGTCTTGCCCCCATACTTCATTTGAAGGTTTCAAATTTATGCTTCTTCTTGTGTTTAATGATTATATTCACTGGGTTTTCCCTCTTAGAACAAAGCAGAAGTTAAATCCATATTTGTTAAATTCCATCATCTACTGAAAGGCAATTCAATTATAATTGAAATGTCTACAGTCTAATCAGGGTGGAGAGTTTAAAGCTTTCATTCCTTATCTCATTGATCAGGCATTTAGATTAGGCATTCTTTGCATATGTACATTAGCAAAAGGGTAAAGTGAAAGAAAACATAGGCACTTGTAGAACAAGAGTTACCTTGCTCATTGCCTTTGATATATTGGTGGCTAGCCCTTGAAAACAATTTTTCTAATAATAAAATGCCTACACCAGCTCTCAATCATGTATCTCCGTATCAAAAACTGTTTAATGTTCAACCTTCATATGCAACCCTCAAAAGTTTTGGTTGTTCGTGCTTTCCTTTCTTAGAGTTTTAATAAACATAAGTTCAGTTTTCATTCATCTAAATGTGTGTTTGTGGGTTATAGTTTAATACATAAAGGGTATAAATGCTTGGAATCGATGGCAGGTGTTTTCATTACACCTAGTGTTCTTTTAATGAATTGAATTCCCTTTCTCTGTAAACCAAACCATTATATCAACACTACTCATTGTCCAACACAAACACAATTCCTTTGTCCACTAACACTGAAGAACTCATGTTTCTCCTTTACCCTATTGTCACTATGTTATTCCCACTTCAACTGGTATTATCCCCATTCCCAGTACAACCACTGATTCTCAAGACACAACAATCTTCTCAACATTTAGTTGGAGCACTCATCTGCTTTAACCATCTCTTTTAACAATATGTCTCAATTTACCCTCATTGGTTATTTCCAAAAACCCTTCAATTATGTTAATACTAGATTCTTCACTCTCTACAATCAGTACCAACTGAGTCTTCACCTACCACACTTAGTTTTCCTTATTCACCAGTGTTGTACACCTAACACAATCATCTTTCCTTTTGACACTACACAAGGTTCTCCCCCAACTGTGTTTTCTTGAAGTTGATCTAACCTCTTCCAAATTTCTAACTCTACTTATTGGTTCCAACCAATGCAAACACTCACCCTACGATTACAAGGTCTAAAGATAGTCCAATTTCCAAGTTTCAATGACAAGAATGTTTCTACTACCTTACTTACCAAAGTCACTTCTATAGAGCCTGAACAACATCTTAGCTAAGCTTTAGTTAGCAATGCATGGAAACTGCATGTAATCTGAATTTGACCTCGTTTAAGAACAATATTTGGACATTATTTCCCTCATCTTCTAATTTGAATATTGTAGGAAACAATTGGGTGTTTAGGGTTAAATTTAATGTGATGGTTCTTAATAGAAATATAATGCCAGACTTGTAGCTAAGGCTTCCAACAAACACCTGGTCTTGACTATTCGAAACATTCAGCCTTGTTAGTAAACCCTCAACCATTAGACTTTTACTCACCTTGGCTGTCACCAATGGGTGGGATGTTCAGAGATAGACGTGAACAATGCTTTCTTAAATGGTATTTTGGTTGAAAATGTTTACATGAAACAACTTGTTGGTTTTGAAGATCCTGCTCATCCTACTTCTATATGCAAGCTCAATAGAGCTCTATGTGCCTCAAACAACCCCAAGCGCTTGGTTTGATAAACTGAAACAACCGGTTCACAAATTCAGTTTATGATTCAAGTTTGTTTACTCTTAAACACTCAGTTTGATCTATGTTCTTGTCTACTTGATGATATTTTGTATTGATCAAATTGCCTACATTAGTCAACTTCTCATAAATCTAATGACCAGTTTTCTTTAAAAACACTTGGTTCCTTGAAGTACTTTTTAGGTCTTGAAGCTACCAAAACAAAGCTAGAATTCATTTGAGCAGCCCAAATATACTTATGATCTTCTTGCTAAAACCAACATGACAAAGGCACATGCTTATTCTACACCAATGCTTGGGGACCAAACTATCTCTACTACAGTGAGCCTTTTCAAATCTTACTTTATACAGAAGTACTATTGGAGCTCTCCAATATTGACTCTTACAAGACCAAATATTTGCATTACTATGAAAAACTTAGCCAATTGTTGCAAGCTCCACATATCTCTAGTGGTAGGTTATAAAGGGTTCTTTGGTATATTAAAGGAACCTTAAATCATGGGCTGTTATTTCAACCACAAGCTCTTTGCCATTGAATTTTATGCTGATGCAGATTGGGGAGTAGTTTACAAGACAACAATCAACAAGTGGTTTTTGTGTTTATTTAGGCCCTAATTTGATTCAGTGGGGTCCCAAAAATAGAAAGTTGTTGCACTTTCTTCCCCTGAAGTAGAACATAGGGCTTGAGTTCATGCAACTACTAAGTTTGCTTGGATGCAGAGTATTTTCTCTAAACTTGAACTTCAGTCTACATCCACACCTGTCATTTGGTGTGACAATGTTAGTGCAAGAGCCCTAGCAGCCAATCTATGTTTTCATGCCTGAACAACCCACATTTAAATTGATGCTCACTACATCAAAACAAGTATTAGCCAAACAAATTGCAATCCAATATGTCCCTTCTAAGTTGCAAATTGCTTATTTGCTCACAAAGGCTTTGTCTGTTACTCAATTTGCTGATTTAAGAAAGAAATTAAGAGTATTGTCTTCTGAAAGTTGTGATAGAAACAGATGTTGAATAGAAGTAGTGTTGACTACTGTTGGCTAAAAAGTTCTTACAGATGTTGACTGTTGTTAACTGAATTTTTTTTTTTTTTTTTTTGGGAACTATTAAAGCATTTTGGAATGGTGTTGATTTCTAAGTTAAACAGCTTAGGTCATTTCTTGGTTGTTTAAGCTCTTGATGTTGAGACTCTTGTTGCGATTTGGCAGCTCAATTGAATGAATTGCAACTAGTGTTAAGCTACTGGTGCTTGTTAAGTCACTGGTCTTGCAAAGTTCATATTAAAAATTGTTCTTGAATGGTGATCAAAGGTAGTCTTGTTTGAGAAGGCATATTGGTATTATGGTGTCTGGCAAAGTTAATAGAGATAGTAGTAATCAAAGATAATTAGAATAGTGATTAGAGATAGTTATTTTTGAGAAGGCATATTATCATAAGTAGTTCCTGAATGGTAATCAGAGGTAGTCTCATTTGAGAACACATATTGGTCAAAGTCAATAGAGACTGTTGACCAAAGTGGACCTGCAAAACGCTACTATACACTGCCGTTTTGTAATGTAGTGAAAATGAACCAAATGAAGCTATATACTTTGTCATTTTTTGTGTAATGAAAAGTTAGTTACTGTAGCATTTTTGTATAAATATGGTACTAAATCCACATTTGTATTTAGTTAAGAATTAATGAAAAGAATCCAGTGATTCACCAAAGTTCTCTTTCTTTTTCGTTTTTCATTTACTGTTCTTCAACATTTACAAAGTAATAATTGAGTCGATTAATAGAAATTCAAATGAATTCTATCTATTTGTAGATAATGAACATTAAAAATATAACTACGTGTGACTCACCATTCCATAGTTGTTTCAAGACTGTATATTCAAGTCTTAAGCAGTGTTCTTGAACTCGAACCGACCATTGACTGAGTCAAGGGGCTGGTTCCTTGGTTGACTGGTCCAAATAGTTGGATCGGTATGTGGCAAACACACCTCTAAAAATTATACACCAGACCCTACAGGTTTGAAGTCTAGCAAACATACCCCTAAAAAATTATCATAAGTCCCTACATGTTTGAAATCTAGTAAACACACCCCTAAAGCAGTGCAACTTCTATACTTTTTTTTTCTCTTTCTCTTTGTCACTTTCTTTTTTCTTCTATCGCTTTCCCCTCTCTCTTCTGTAACTTTCTTCTCTTTGTTCTTCCTTCCTCTATTTTTTGTCTATGACTTCATCATTTCATCCTCTTCCTTCTTTTCTCCTTCCCCTCCCCCTTACTTTACTTGACGACCAAGAAGACCTTGGCCACCACTATTTGGCCAAACAAGGTCCAAATTGGACTGGCCAAATTAGATGTAACAATTTAACCAAGTATCTTCTCTTTCCAAAATAGAAATCTTTTAGGTGAGATAGTTTTTGAATTCTCATAAATCAACCTAAAGTTCCAATTTTTTTTTTTTTTTTTTTTTGCTAGCACTAAAACCATGTTGCTTTTACAATTAATTAAAAAAACTTTCAATAAGGACTACCTTAATGTCCAAGGATGATGTCCGAGATGCTCTCAAGTCAATGAAATCCTTGTATATAAGATGGCTTAGAGTTGGAGAATCCTTGAATGCCGATAAGAGAAGACAAGAAAGATCAAATGGCATAGAATAAATCAAAAGGGTAGGAACAGTTAATCAATAGACATGGGATTGATGCATATATATTCTATTCTTGCCCATAAAAGGAGGCTACAAAAGGTTAATTGCGCTTATAGAATTTTGGTTTTGTGGAAAGAAAAATTAAGGAAACATTTGGGGCGCCAGAAATGGCCGAAAAGTGGCTAAAAGGTAGTTTTAGGGATTTAGGGTTTGTGATCAGTTTTGTCACGGGACCGGTTGGACCGATGGCTCACTACTGTTCTGTTAGTCTAACTGCAGGTCAAAGCAGGTACTGCTGTAAAATGATTATCTGGTGTGACTGGCTTGGAAAACCCCCGATTCTCGTGTTGATCGATTGAACCGGTTGGGCTAGGCTGGGTTTCAGAACACTAGTTCAAAGGGTTACAAAATTCTGGAATCTTCTAATCATACTGTGTAACTTGAACAAAGAAAAAAAAATTAAGATTGTGCTCAACAATATTCTTCTCATGAATTAATTTTTCTTTGTTTTATATTATTCTCATTTTGTTATTGAATATATAATACTATTGGTTGTACGTTTGGTTCGGGTCATAAAAGTAACATTGGTAATCTATCTTTTTCTGACAATTACCACGTTTTGTGTCAAGTAGTAAATATATGGTACTTGACCAAAACCAATAGAGATTATTGTAGGTAATTTGATTATGGTTTGAAAGAGTTTTATCTTTTTATTACTAGGTTAATCCACTATTCATACCTAATTTACCCTAATTAATAACATTTTGGACATAAATGCCCTCATATGTCAGCTAAATAACAATTAGCTCAAATGTGCGAAATGATTTTTCTAACCTTATAAATTATTTTTTTGGATAGAAATACCCTCACTGTTTACATGAAACGATTGTTGATCATCACCAGCACTACTGAGTCATTGGAACAGCGCATGACCGCGCGAATCTGGCTAACTATGCGTCGATCTAGCCATTTTCTAGCCAAATCAAAGGTCAGAAACGGCCAAGTAGTCGTGGTCTGGCCATTTGTAGCTACATCTATTCTGGCTGTTTCAATATCGGTGGTGGTGATCAACGACCGATAGTCATCTGGGGTGGTTAGGGATATTTTTTTAAATTTTACTTTTGTTTTGGGGGTTTTAGCTAAATTCTCAAATGTAAGGGATTCAAAGTAATACTCTAAATAATAATTATATTATTATTATTAAAAAAGAAAGACAATTCAGTTAAAACCCTCTGATAATATATTTCTTTCCAGCCAAACATATTAATTGATATGTATTCTTACAACCACAATTCATACCCACCACCTAATCCAACCAATTCTAACTCCACCTAAGTTAGGATTTCTTCCAACTCTTCATGACCATTCGGCTAACACTCTCCATACACACACACAACCATTAAGACAACTTAGAACAACTCCTTATAGCAAACTCCAATCAACACAAAGGTACTCATGTTCAAATACACCACAAACGGATTCATACACACCATGCAAAACAAAATCCGAAAAAGAGTTAAATTGAAGCAAAAGGAAAAACAACTTACAAAAGGATGACCAGGGATCAATCAAGCCTAAGGAAACTCCACCAGCTTGATAGACACTCCCCCACCAAGTTTGGCCGAACTTGGGTAAAGGAAACAAGAGAAAACATTCTCAAGGTAAAGTACTATTCACTTCAATATTCAATCTCCCTACAAAAATGATCAATGGCCTTTAAATAGGCTTTACAAAAATTAAGGGATTTACCCTAGCAAATTTACATATGGAAACATTAAAAATATTACATGAAAATTAATAAACAATAAGTCTCCCCCATACAAGTCAAAGCAAGCCATACCCATTTAATGTCATAGACAACCTTTCCTATTTAAGACCATGTCCTTAATAATAATTTTAGGGATTTTTCTCCAAAATTTGAATCAAATGACATCCAAAACTTGGGCTTGGGCCAAGGTAACTTGTTCCCACTTGTTGTTCACGTTTTGGGCCACAAAATAGGGCTTGAGCTATGCTTGGAACCTTAAGACCTCTTGGACAATTTTGTGAGCTTCCTTGAGTGTTTGGGTTCTTGGGCCGAATGTTGTTCTTCATGTTGTCCTTGAGTCTTCATTGAAATCCTTAGCATTTGTGATGAGCATGATTGGCTTGAATTCTCACTCCTCCCCGGTTGAGAAGGATTTGTCCTCAATATGAAAGTATGCCATCTTCTAAGTATGGAGACAAGTCCCCAATGTTGAAAGTAGCCGAACATTTCCAAATTCAGAGGGTAAATCAATTTTATATGCATTATCCCAACTCTCTTAAGGACTTCAAAGGGACCATCAGCCCTAGGTGCCAACTTCTTTTCCTCTTGGAAGGAAATCTCTCCTTTCTCAAATGAACCCATACAAGATCACCCGGTTGGAAAATGGTGGTTTCCTATGTTTGTTGCTTTCTTTCTATAGGCTCATTAGATTTGGCTATTTGGGCCCTAATTGTTTCATGTAGCTTCTTCATGGACTTGGCCTTCTCCTTAGCATCAAGCTCAATTGGTATCAGGGGTAGGATACTAAGTTCTATGGGAGTGATAGGGTTAAGACCATAAAGAACTTCAAAAGGAGAGTGGTTAGTGGTCACCGAGGACCTATTATAGGCAAATTTGGCATGGCTACTTGTTGTCCCAATCTCTCAAACTCTTGCTCACCAAGGTTCTAAGGATGGTTTCTAGGTTCTATTGGTGACTTCGTTTTGACCACAGTTTGGGGTGATGGGAGGTGCTAAACAAAAGTTTGGTACCCAATCTACTCCACAAAGACCTCCAAAAATGGCTAAGAAATTTTGTATCCCTATCCGAAACTATGCTCCTTGGTACACCATGCAACCTCATAATTTTTTTGAAGTATATTCAGCACAATGTGATGCATCGTTGGTTTTGTTGCATGCAATGAAATGTGCCATCTTAGAGAATCTATCAACACACCATTATGGAATCTTTCCCTCTTGGGTTCTCGGCAATGCCACAATGAAGTCCATGCTCAAGTCTTCCCATGGTTGGCTAGGAATGGGCAATAGGAGTGTAACATCCCCAATCATCTATAGGCCAAAAGGAATGATCCTTAAGAATCTCCAAGGTTTTGTAACCCCAAATGACCTGCAAGCCCCCCTCCATGCACCTCTCTTATAAGTTTCTCTAAAACTCCTTAAGGTACACAACACCAGTTTCCCTTAACAAAAATCCTTCTTGAACCACATAATCCTCAACAGCTCCCCCTGAACACTTAGCCATAATTTCGGCCATTTGTCATCTTCTTTGTAATTCTCCCTCATCATGCTAAACCCAAGTACTCTTGCCCAAAATGGAAAGGATGGAGTACCTCCTTGATAATGCATCCGCAACTACTTTAGTACTTTGTCTGTACTTTGATACAAATGAAAAGAATTGAAGGAACTCACCCATTCGGCATGCCTTGAGTTCAACATGTTGCCCATTGATAAACTTGAGAGCTTGGTGATCCAAATGCAACACAAATTGTTTAGGCCTCAATAATGACTCTAATGTCCAAGGCTCTAATAATGCATAGAACTCTTTATCATAGTGTTATATCTCTTCCTGAATCATTGAGTTTCTCACTAAATATGCTAATGGCCTTTTATCTTAAGTAAGGATGCCCATATTCCAACTCCACTAGCATCACACTCCACTTCAAACACCTTAGAAAAATCGGGTAAAGCTAGAATGGGTGCTTCACAAAGCTTCTCTTTAATCACTTCAAATGCATCTTTTGCCTCCTTGTCCACTCAAAATTCCCTTTTTTTAAGCGTCGGTGTTGGTGACATTAGGGTACTAAAATTGGGTACAAATCTCCTATAAAATGAGGCTAAACCATGAAAACTTCTTATCTTCACTAATGGTTTTAGGTTCGGCCCACTTCTAATTGCTTCAACCTTTGATTGATCAACCATAATTCCCTCTCCTGAAAATACTAGCCTAGAAGACTACCCTCTCCATAAAAAACTCACATTTCTCCATTATAGCATATAATTTTTGTTTTCTCAACACCAAACACTTGCCTAAGATGATTTTTATGCTCATTCTCACTATGACTATACACTAATATATCATCAAAATAACAACAACAAAATCTGCCAAAAAAGGTTTAAGTACCTCATCATCAACCTCAAAGGTGCTTGGTGCATTGAAGGCCGAAAGGCATGACCATCCACCTCAAAAGCCCTCTCTTGGTTTTGAAGGCTGCTTTCCACTCATCCCATTCTCTCATTCGGATTTGATGGTACCCACTCCGTAAGTCGATCTTGGAGAAGTGTAAGAGCCATGCAACTCATCAAGCATATCATCAAGCCTCGTTATGGGATACCTATGCTTGATGGTATGCTTTGATAACCCTACTATCCACACACATCCGAAAACTCCATCCTTTTTCGGTACCAAGGGCTGGAACCGAACAGGACTCATGCTCTCCCTCACATACCTTTGACTATGGTGTGCTGTCGTAGGCACCCAGAATTAAAACCTAAAAATACACGTAGTAGTGTAAGTCAGGGTCGATCACACGAAGAGTGTCTGCTGAATTTGCTGTTATGTGAACAAGCTAGGGGGTTTTGCGTAAAATAGGAAACGTTCTTAGCAAAAACCAAAAACAAAACAGTTTAATTCGAAATCAATTAATATAACGAAACTTGGTCTCCGTCAACATCCACCATCGGAATCTTACAGCTAATCATTGATGCGAAGATAATCAATTCACACATTGAATATTCACCGTTGGAACTAATTCCTACTCTCTCTTAATTGTAATTAATCAGAAACAAGCGATCCTAATTAATCTCCCCTAAACAACCCTAGCCAAGCGCTCAAGATTTATCTAGTGGCAGCCTTAAGAATTAGAGGATCAATGAAGCTAAACAACACAAACACAAGCGGTTGTATTTAATTTAGTTGAATGTTCTTCGTAGGTTACTAATTCCTGACGCAAAAAATTACAACCCTAATTGCTTCACAAGTTGGAGGGATCAAACAATTACGGATTTGATATCAAACTTAGCAGTAGATTTCAACAATAATACACATAGGCCTCCTAGTAATTAAATGCATCAATCATGAAAATATGCACAGAATAACATTCAATACTCAAACATGAATTTACACTAAAACAGAAAGATCTCACAGTTTATTTGATTCCAGGTTTCCGTTTCCTTCGACCAAGTTACAAAAGTTCTAGTCGCTCATGGCCATCACAAAACTCAAAGAAAGAAAATTCCAGAGAGGAAAGAGAGAGGCGTGGTCTCCTCAAACCTAATCTGATCTCCCTTTTAAAATCCAATTTTAGATTCGAATCCCACTCAATCTCCTAAAAGAAATATTCTCCTATCCTAAAATAACATTATCCTAATTGGAAATAAAATAAAATAGAGTCCTAATAAAATAGGAAGGGTGTTTTCCAGCTGTAATTTTCGTGCAGCATGTATGTCTTCAAAACGGTATAAATAGACTGACTTGCATAACAATCAGAACCTCCCGGACGTCGGTAATGCGATGTCAACTTCAAGCTCGATGACAGCCTTTATTCAGCCAGTACTCTAAAAACTAAAACATGAAGTTGTAGATCTCTTTTCTAGCGTTCCACAACATTTCGAATCATCTCAATCGGACTCAGATGAGAGAATATGCCCAGAATACGAAGCGTGGCGAAACTGTCCGATTCCCCTAATTAATTCCGTTTTTCAATTAACACCTCCATTTGCTTCTAAACCAAATAAAGTAATAATGAGTACAATTAGAACACATTACATATAAAAGACTAAACATTAAGGGGTTAATATGACATTTTGCATTCCCATCAATTCCCCCACACTTAGCTTTTGCACGTCCTCGGGCAAACTATTCAAACGACCCCAACTCAAGTCATATCAGGAACACCATCATCTCAAGTCATCTCAAGAACATCAGCATGATGCATAGCAACATATTTAATCCATGCATATTCACCCTAACTTAGGAAGCACAAATAAATAAAACAGAGTTAATGACATTCATCTCTCTTTATCATCTTCCACAATTACTCTTAATCAGTCAATGCAAACAAGGGAACTAATCACAACCAATTCATGTACAACTCCTCCCCTCCAACTTTTCTTTTACTGTTCTCTTTACACTACAAACTGGGTAGCAACTAAGGATACAATTTTTTTTTTTTTTTCTGTTTTGAAAAAATGAGTGCATTTTATGCTCCATCTCATTTCATGGTTATGTTTATGAGTAGGTGCGTTTTACGCTCCATCTCGACTCACCACATACCTTTCTTTTCTTTTTCCTATTTGCTAAACCCCATTGGACTAGCTTAAGAGAAACAAATTTTTTTTTTTCTTTTAAGGGCTGTTTATACACTCCTCAACATGCTTCGTCACCAAGTCTACACAACTTCTCAGACATATTATTTCAAACTACAAAGATTCAATATGATTAACTCTATTTTATGAAAGATTGCTAACATCCTAAGTCAAGGAATATGCTCAACAACAAAGTCAAGTTACTATTTCATGCTCACTAGACGTTCAAAGACATGACTAAAAGCATAAACCTTCCTAAAAACAAATGCGGGGTATTTCGTTAAGGTGTACGTGGCGTTGTTATACCCGAGGTTGCCAAGTACTGCTAGGCAGTATTTAAGGCGGGTTCTGGTTTCCAACCGATATACCCTTAAACTAGGCGATTTTTTTTTTTTTTAACGAACTTAAACACACCTAAATCAAACCAACATCCCCTCCCCCACACTTAAAACTGACATTGTCCCCAATGGAAGATGAAATGCAAGAAAAGGGCAAAAATAACCAAATTAAAATGCAAGAAAGAAAACAAACTCCCCTTGGGTTGCCTCCCAAGCAGCGCCTTTGTTTATTGTCGTTGGCTCGACTCAAGGCTTTTGTTCTGTGCGATGCACTAAGTAACATTCTACCAGCTCCCAGGAACACGTTCTTGAGGTAACTAGGAGAGGCTTCAAATCTGGAACGGGGCCTGCAAAACAGAAGTAAAGCCTCTCGTTAGAAATTGGTAATGCAATGCAGGAAAGTTACCTGACTGCTGCTGTAACTTTGGAGATCATTCCATCTGCAACCGTTTCCTGCAAATCAGTACTAAAAGCTAACTCCTCATTCTCTTCCTCAAGATGCTTACTAAGGGCAACTCCCAATCCATCTTTTCCATTGAGTTCAAAAATTTCCTGTGCTAAAGAATCACCCACATCAATAGAATAAACATGTCATCATCATCATCATCATATTCTTGGCATCATAAATGTCAAACTTAACAATTTCACCATCAAATTCCATTGTAAGTATGCCACTATGAACATCTATCTTAGTCTTGGATGTTTTTAAGAATGGTCTTCCTAACAAAATAGGGGTAGTTTGATCACCATTTTCCATATCAAGTACATAAAATCAGTAGGGAAAATTAGCCATTACCTTGTACCAAAACATCCTCAACTACACCCTTAGATAGGCATTGATCCATCACTAATTGAATCACAACACCAGTTTTATTCAAAGGTCCAAGTTTCAAAGAAGCATATGAATATGGCATGACATTGATAAAGCTCCATCTAACATGGCCTTCTCAAACCTAGTGTTACCTATCATACAAGGATAAAACATCCCTGGATCCTGCACTTCGTTGGGAGTTTTCTCTCGAATCATAGCAGAAACATTCTCTCCACTCTCACCTTTCACACCCCTTAAGTTTCTGTTTCCTCTTAAGTGTACACAATCCTTCAAGAATTTGCATAACGAGTTACTTGTTTAATAGCATCAAAATGTGGAATATTTACCTCGCATCTACGAAAAGTCCATACATATCTCTGTTTTGCTCATCTCTTCTAGATTCTGCTAAAGCTTGAGGAAAAGGTGGTACCATTTATAGTCGGACAGAGGCAGAAATTTACGCTTAGGAACACCATCGTCATTGGGAACGTTGCTGTCTACCTACATCTTTCTCCTTTTCTTCCTTCGACGATCGCAACCTCTTCACTGGAACTCAACCTCTTTACCACTTCTCAAGACGATCGCACTTACATTTTCTCTTGGATTTACCACCGTTTGAGAGTAATTTCCCCAAATTGCGCCTCCAGCCATTAGCGCGGTTGTCCATTTGACTCATTTGATTCTCCAAACTTTGAACACTGGCTCTCGTCTCCTGTTGAAATTGCAAAGTGTTAGTAGCAAGAGACTTAACAATATCTTATAAAGACATACCAGAATTAGCAGTTTGGTCCGGTTGTTGTTTGGGGTATGGCTGCTTGTACTGCTGGTAATTTGGGGCGTTTTAGGGTAGGGCTGATTCACTTGTGGATTCCCATAGCCAGATTAGGATGATCCCTCCATCCAGGGTTATATGGGCCGAATAAGGATCATACTTCCTTTGCGGTTGTCCAGGAAACCACCTGCTGCTTTCACTTGCTCAACAGGCTCCTCTTGAAGAGTTGGGCACATATCAGTTGGATGCCCTCCTACCAAACAAATTCCACAAGCCTTCACTGTTTGCATATTACCTACAGTCATTTGACGACCAAGAGAAGTTAGACTCGAGATTTGTTGTTCTAGGGAAGAAATATTTACCTAATTATCACGCCTAGATGGAAGGTCAGCCTACTGCCAAACTGTTAGAATTGGCTGCCATATTTGCAATCAAAGTTCTCGCGGCCTCAGGAGTCTTATCCACCAACGCTCCTCCACTTGCAGCATCAATCATGCTCCTACATTATGTAAGGCCCTCATGAAATTGGATAAGTAACTGCTCACTAATCTGATGATGGGGGCAGCTTGCACACAATTTCTTAAAGCGTTCCAATATTCATGTAGGGACTCTCCGTTATGCTGCCTTACACACAAATTTCTTTCCGGATGTTGGCTGCCCTCGAAGCTGGGAAGTATTTCTCCAAAAATAATCTCTTCATCTCGTTCCATGTGGTTATAGTTCCGGAGGGTAGATAATAAAGCCAATCCTTAGCTGAATCCTTCAAAAAAGGGAAAGCTCTTAATTTGATTTGCTCCTCGATCACCCCCGTAGTTTCATACTCGTGCAAACCACATGAGCTCCTTTAGATGCTTGTGAGGATCTTCACTTGCAAGACCATGAAAAGTGGGCAAGAGATGTATTAGTCCGATTTTAACTCAAAAGTAGTATAGCATCTAAAATAGGAAACGTTATGCATAAAGGTGCTTGATTCAAATCAGCAGCAAGCTCTTTCAAAGTCTGATTTCCAGCCATGACATCCTCCTCTTCTAAATCGAATTGCTTTCCTCAAAATCTCTCCGAACTTCCTTTCTTAACTTGCGCAAGTGGTCTCTATTTCCGGATCGAATGTTAATCACCAAGATGAAGGACCTGGTCATAAAACAAAAATCCCATAAAAGAAAAAGGAAAAATAATGAAAACCGACTAAAAAAAAAAAAAAAATTGACCAAAACACAAAAACAGCCAAAACCCTATCAACACCGTTTTTTGGCCTCGAGGGTGGGGCTAGTGAATCCTTGATGGATTTACTAGTCCTGTGCAGAATTTCATTTTCTTCGAAACGGGTACTCGCACCGCTCCTAATTCCACCAAATTCCTACCGTGACAATACTGCCAATATTTTTTTTTTTTTTCTGGAAAATAAAAAAAAATAACAAAACAAAAAAAAAAAAATCACAACAAACACAAAAAAAAAAAAAAAAAAAAATCACTAGAATCACTCCTCGGCAACGGCGCCAAAATCTGGTGTACTGTCGTAGGCACCCAGAATTAAAACCTAAAAATACACGTAGTAGTGTAAGTCAGGGTCGATCACAACGAAGTGTCTAGCTGATTTGCTGTTATGTGAACAGCTGGGGGGTTCTGTGTAAAATAGGAACGTTCTTAGCAAAAACCAAAACAAAAACAGTTTAATTCGAAATCAATTAATATAACGAAACTTGGTCTCCGTCAACATCCACCATCGGAATCTTACAACTGATCATTGATGCGAAGTAATCAATTCACCATTGATATTCACCGTTGGAACTAATTCCTATCTCTCCTTAATTGTAATTAATCAGGAACAAGCGATCCTAATTAATCTTACCCCTAAACAACCCTAGACAAGCGCTCAAGATTTAATCTAGTGGCAGCCTTAAGAATTAGAGAGATCAATGAAGCTAAACAACACAAACACAAGCGTTGTATTTAATTTAGTTGAATGTTCTTCGTAAGTTACTAATTCCTGAGCAACAAATTACTAACCCTAATTGCTTCACAAGTTGAGGATCAAACAATTACGGATTTGATATCAAACTTAGCAGTAGATTCACAAAATAATACACTAGTAGGCCTCCTAGTAATTAATGCATCAATCATGAAAATATGCACAGAATAACATTCAATACTCAAACATGAATTTACACTAAAAACAGAAAGATCTCACAGTTTATTTGATTCCGAGTTTCCGTTTCCTTCGACCAAGTTACAAAAGTTCTAGCCGCTCATGGCCATCAGAAAAACTCGAAAAAATTCCAGAGAGGAAAAGAGAGAGAGGCGTGGTCTCCTCAAACCTAATCTGATCTCCCTTTTAAAATCCAATTTTAGAATTCGAATCCCACTCAATCTCCTAAAAGAAATATTCTCCTATCCTAAATAACATTAATCCTTAATTGGAATAAAATAATATAGTCCTAATAAATAGGAAAGTGGTGTTTCCAGCTGTAATTTTCGGCAGCATGTATGTCTTCAAAACGTGCAATAATAGATTGACTTGCATAACAAGTCAGAACGCTCCAGGACGTCGGCAATGCAGGTGTGTCAACTTCAAGCTCGATTAAGCCTTTATTCAGCCAGTATCTCTAAAAACTAAAAACATGAAAGTTGTAGATCTCTTTCTTAGCGTTCCACAGCATTCGAATCATCTCAATCGGAATCAGATGAGAGAATTATGCCCAAATACGAAGCAGTGGCGAACTGTCCGAATTCCCCTAATTAATTCCGTTTTTCAATAACACCTCCATTTGCTTCCTAAACCAAAATAAGGTAATAATAGTACAATTAGAAACAATTACATATAAAGACTAAACATTAAGGGGGTTAAATATGACATTTTGCATTCCCATCAACCATTAGCTCACCACTTGCCTTTGCAACTGCTTGGGCTCTTCCAGATTGCATCTATAGGCTGGTTTGTTTGGTAAAGGTGCCCCGAGTAACAAATCAATATGATGTTCATTCCCCTTAAAGGTGGCAGCCCGGGTGGTAACTCATTAGGGAAAACATCTTCATACTCATGTAGTAAGTTGGACTAGGGGATGGGTGTACTTGCATTTTCTCTTCTCTCGGCAATAAGTAAGGCTAGATGGTTTGTGTTTGGTGATGGCCTTTTTCTATTTGGTTGCCATTTAGGAATAGGTTCTTTTGTGAGGTTTCGGTTTTGTTTGGTGTAGGGGTGGAAAGTGTTTGATGGGGTGGCAAAGGGCTTAAGTGATGTTTTCTTGTTGAGCCTAAAGTGTAAGTGTTCTTCCTCCCATCATGGACAACTTCCCTATCATATTGCCAAGGCCTACCTAGTACAAATTACAAGAATCCATTGGTATTACATCACACACACTTCATCCCATATCTCTTACCTATGAAAAATGGAACTACTACTTATTTGGTAACATTCATGTTGCTCCATTGCTCAACCATGGCAATTTGTAAGGGTGGCTATGGTTTTGGGTAGGAAGCTTCAATTTTTCAACAAGGGTGGTGGAAGCTGCATTAGTACAACTCCCACTATCAACAATAACCGAACATACCTTCCCTTTGATGGTGCAACGGGTTTGGAACAAATTTCCCCTTTGTTCTTTGGTAGAGTCAACTTGTCCATGCAAAACCCTTTTCAAAATCAATGAATCACCAACATCACTTCTTCAACAATCTCCTCACCATTCTCGGATCCTTCCTCTTCACTCTCTTCTTCTTGGACAACCTTCTTCGATCTCTTGTATCTCTTTGAGGACATATCCTCTTGTTGGGACAATTGGCTTGGAAGGGTCCATAGCCATGTTAAACATTCTTGCTTTCAAATCCCTCGAGTGCCTCCTTGAGCCACAAATTTTGGTTTCTCCTTAGGTGCTTCATTCACTTTTTCCTTGCACTTGTCTTTGTTGTTGTTGACAAAAGGTTTGGAATGATGGGGATCCTTTGTAGGAGTTTTTGCCCTGGAAATATGGTTTTGGTGCTGAAAGTTTCAGACTTTGGAGTTGCTTCTCAACCTTGTTGGCTAACTTGCATACATCCCCTAAGGAATGATAAGGTTGAAATCCACTTTTGACTATTTCTCTTTGTAAACCTCCAAAAACCGAGTGATGGTTTTCTCCTTTTCCTTCGGAATATCACTCCTCATCATAAGGCCCTCAAACTCCCTTATATACTCCTCTATTTCCTATCCCTTTGCTTAAGATTATACAAGCTCATGTAGAGATTTTGCTTGTAATTGTCGAGCAAGAACCTCTTTTCAACATTCTCTCTCAATTTATCCCACCCCTTACTCTAGTCTTCCCCTCTCTTTCTCTTTTTTTTTTTTTAGTGTTTTCCCACCTAAGGAAGCTACCCTTGAACTTCAAATAGCTACCTTACATTTCTTCTCATCCGTATACCCCTTAAACTCAAACACTCTCTCAATATCACTCAACCAATCTAGGAAAGCATTAGGGTCTAGGCTACCTTTAAATTCAGGCAAGTCTATTTTGATACCCTTATCGTCATCAATTCTTCTCCTCCTAGGAGCCTCAGATCCACTAAAGGATGCACTACTATCTCTTAAATCTTCCATATAGATCCACTAGAGGATGCACTACTATCTCTTAAATCTTCCATATACAGTGGAGTCTGAATTATGGTTCTTTGACGGTAATGCGGTCGACCTTCCCGTTTGGGCAGTTATAGGGATTCCTCAAAGGTGGGTTTTGTTTGGGATATATTAGCAATGTCCTTAGACATGCTAACCATCAACTCCATCATACTAGACATGTTCTTCTTAACATCATCAAGTTCTTCTTAACATCATCAAGTTCTTCTTGTATTTTCAGGTTGGCACACTCCCATGGGGGTTGGGGTGAAGTTGGGGAGGAAGTGCTCTTGTTTGCCATGGAAATGGGGTGAAATTTAGCTACTATGAACAGTAACTTTGGATGAACAGTGTCACTGTGGAATAGTGGGAAATGTTATTTAAGGTGTGAAGGATGAGAGGATGAAATTTGGATAATTTGGTTTTAGGAAAAAATGGTATTCTGTGAATAGTAACCTATGAATAGTGTTTTGTAAATAGTATTATGGGATTAGGCTAGGAAATGGTGTTTAAATATATGGTTAGTGTTTAGGGTTTTTAGTTGAAATGGGATTGGTTTTAGTTGAATTTGGATGGGATTGGTTAGGTTTGGATGAGGTGTCAAGTGGGTGGTTGGGTTGGTATTTAGAATAATGTTCAATGAAAAAGAAAAAAAAAAAGGCACAATGGATGACAATTGTTTGGCTTGGCCGAACTACACACACACTCAACACTTCCTTAAAAAATTTTTTTTGATCAATCAATACCCCAATCTTCACAAATTCAATCCTCAACCTTAGCTCTGATACCAAATGATATGTATTCTTACAACCACAATTCATACACCACCCTAATCCAACCAATTCTAACTCCACCTAAGTTAGGATTTCTTCCAACTCTTCATGACCATTCGGCTAACACTCTCCATACACACACACAACCATTAAGACAACTTAGAACAACTCCTTATATCAAACTCCAATCAACACAAAAGTACTCATGTTCAAATACACCACAAACGGATTCATACACACCATGCAAAACAAAATCCAGAAAAGAGTTAAATTGAAGCAAAAGGAAAAACAACTTACAAAAGAGATGACCAAGGGATCAATCAAGCCTAAAGGAAACTCCACCAGCTTGATAGACACTCCACCACCAAGTTTGGCCGAACTTGGGTAAAGGAAACAAGAGAAAACAATTCTCAAGGTAAAGTACTATTCACTTCAATATTCAATCTCCCTTACAAAAATGATCAAGTGACCTTTAAATAGGCTTTACAAAAATTATGGGATTTACCCTAGCAAATATTACATGATAGAAACATTAAAAATATTACATGAAAAATTAATAAACAATAAGTCTCCACCATACAAGTCAAAAGCAAGCCATACCCATTTAATGTCATGGACAACCTTTCCTTAATTTAAGGATCTATGTCCTTAATAATGATTTTAGGGATTTTCTTCCAAAATTTGAATCACATGACATCCAAAACTTGGGCTTGGGCCAAGGTAACTTGTTCCCACTTGTTGTTCACGTTTTGGGCCACAAAATAGGGCTTGAGCTATGCCTTGGAACCTTAAGACCTCTTGGACAATTTTGTGAGCTTCCTTGAGTGTTTGGGTTGCTTGGGCCGAATGTTGTTCTTCATGTTGTCCTTGAGTCTTCATTGAAATCCCTAGCATTTGTGATGAGCATGATTGGCTTTGATTCTCATCATTAATTATTTATACTTACGAATCTAACCAAACATATTTATGTAATATTCCTCATTAATCTTCAAGATAATCTATTTCAGTAGTAATCATATCTTTTCAATAATAAAAAATTATTTGAACCAAACGCTACCTCGTAGTAATAAAAGGATTATGAGAATGGAACTGTTCACGTGCGTAGCTTTAATTTGCATGAAAGTTGCTAACGATGATGACCCATGAGACTTTTGACGTATTTTCCAAAAGGATCACACAACATTATTGTGATCTACTTTATATGATTCATAGGGTTAAATATATTTTGGTCCTTATCTTATTTAGGCCGAAGGGAAAAACTTATTTAACTCAATTCCAGGTGGGTCTCTTTCATCTACTTAAATTATTTATTTCATAGGTGGTCGACCACTTCTTTACGTGGTATTTGGTTCACATACTCAACATAGGAATAGGAAATGGAATGGGTCTCATTCCCATGTTTTGTTTGGCCACTTATCAAAGGGATTGGCATTCCAAAGGATTCTCAAACAAATCCCAATCTCTTAAAAGTCAAAAGGACAAAAATTAGGAGGAATGTCAATATATTACTGGACAAGGCGGATGAAAGATCCTATTTGTCTCTCTTTTAAATTTTAAACCTCCATTTTTCCATCAAATTTGTCAGTTGGCGACCATGTCACGTTACTGACATAATTGCAAATACATAAAAGACCAACAACCGATGATCTGTCGATCTATACAAAATTTGATCGCTAAAACCGGTTTCATGACATCACACACGACAGCTATCTAGTCCTCCATGCGCTAGCGGTGACGCCAACAGCGTGACAAACAGTCGTCAATCAACGACTTTGACTAGTTTAGAATTTCTTAATTTTTTTAAAAAATTCGGTTAATTAAACAAAATTTAAATTTATTAAATAAAATAAATTAATATTATATGGAATCATTTATGATAATCAATTTTAATTTATATATTTTAAATAAGGGTAGGTATTCATTTAATTCATTTTCAAATAATTTTATTATGTGATAAAATATACAAATAAATCATTTAAATTTGAGGGTATTTTCATTCAAAAATCACCAAATTTATTTCATTCCATGAAGGCTGAGTATTAGAAGCAAACAATGTAAGTACATTATATTATTTTGTTTACACCACTTTTCCCAATTTCAAACTTAATTAGGATTTTGTTTACATTACTTTTTCCAATTTCAAACTTAATTATGGTTTTTGTTCACACTATTGTTCCGCAATTTCAAACTTAATTAATTTTTTATGTCATTTTTTCCCAATTTAAATTTTCAAACTTACTTTTTTCCTTTTTAGATTCAGATTCATCTTGCTGTGTGATTATTTTCTCAGTAGCTTTAGTAATATATTTTCATCAAACAAAGAAAATTTTGAAATTAAAAAAAAAAAAAATGTTTCAATGTTTTAGAATATTTAAAGTTAGGGTTTATGTAAGATTTAAATGTTAAAAATTAAATATAAATATAAAATAGTGTAGGAGTGTATTTATAAATTATTATGTCACTTTAACATTAAGGTTAAAAATTTTAAAACCAAAAATATTGAAAAGAGGGGATGTTGATCAATTTGATTGGGGGCTAAAAATCCATATTTGACTGTTTTAGATTTCTGGAAGCACTGTTCTGGGCAACCGTTTTCGCTGTTTATAGGCTACCTTTTCACTGTATTTTGGGCTACTGTTCTAGGCAGTACACTTTACTATTTTAGGCTGCTACAATCACTGTTTTGGGGCTACTGTTCTATTGTTGTTTCTGGCTACAGTTTCATTGTTTTGGGCAAAAACCTTCACTTCTTTGCAGCTCTCCTTTACTGTTTTTGGGCTACAGATTTTTTTTTATTTTTTTTATTTTTTTATAAGGCTGCTTAACCACTCTTTTGGTGTTGATGTTCAACTGTTTCTTGGTCCCTTAGCAACCTTGGGCTGCTTTTTTGAGTAAAATCTGCACTTTTTTGAGCCGTGATAACCACTGTTTGAGGCTGGTGTTTTACTGTTTCTGTCCTGCTGTTTCATTGTTTTGGGCGAAACTCTGCACTGTTTTGGGGCTACTGTTTCACTAATTTTCGGCTGCTTTAACTACACTTCCACTGTTTCTTCGGCTCTCTGGGGATGCTGTTTACTGTTTTGGGGCTCTTGGAGCATTGATTCTTAAACGTGCTAAAAAAAAATTTGGATCAGTGGTTTTCAGCAACCGGCTACCCATTCCGGCCACTGTACTAGTCAAAACATTTAAAGATAATGTATAGTAAGAAGGCCTTAAAAATGAAGGACCACTAATATATGGTTTGATTTTAGTTAACAGAGGAAGCGGTTCTTTCATTGGTAAAACATACTAAAGACAAGATTTAGAGAGTAAAATAATACATTTTATAGTTATTATTAAAGTATGTCAACTGAATGAGCTGTTTGTAACGCTTGTGGCTACTTTTAAGATTAAAAAAACTCTACCAATCCACAACCATCTCCATATCCCGAGGTATATCCTCACGTTCAATTAGAATGGCCTCTTGGGAGTTTGTTAACTCACTTTGGTGTATGGTTACCCATTTTAAGTGCAGCATAAGAATTTGCCAAGTCGATTAATGAAATTTCATATTTAACATTTCATCCACAAGTGCATAAAGTAAAGAATATAACCATATACATGGCACTAATAACATGCACCAGCATCAGCAGAGAAACTACATTCCAAGAGCCATCAAGATAATGAATGAAATGTTGAGGTTTTGGCACAAAATGGAAATGAACCTATGAACCTTTCAAGGGAAAGAATACTCTAATAAATTTCAGAGTACAAATGAATAAAATATCAAAAGTTTATATTCAAATACGCAAGCAGGGATGATATATAGTATAGGGTTTCTTGCTCAACACATATGTGCCACATCAGCCAACAAGGGGTTGACCCATGTTTGTCCAAATAAGGAAAATATCGTTTGGTTTGGACCACAAAACAAATCAAGAAAAACAAATTTATTCCCTAGGACCACTTAAGGATAATATGACACATGTAAAAGGTCCTAAAAAGGTAGAGACAAAGATAAACAAATATTTTTGCTACATTATTAGACATACAACTTGTGCTGGGTTGCAAATATCTTAAGCGAGTGTGCAAGCACAAACTATTGTGCACACACACAACTCGATATGAAATAAACCAAGACATAAGTCTAGTAACCAGTGTACATACATAACTGTTATGCACACACATGAAAAAAGAAACAAACCAAATCATAAGATTGACAACGACCTTTGTCATCACTAGCAACACCAAGTGCACCGCCATATCCCAGCAACAACAGTATGATGGTGAACGAACGCAAGTGCAAATAATTTCGAAACAGGTTATCTCATAACTTCAAAACTTCTCTTCTTTCTTCCTTAATTTGCAAGGAATTTTTTTCTTCAATATATTAACAAATATCTTTCGTACAATAATATTTCTAATTTTATTATTACATATTTTTTGGTTAATGGTCGACAATTAAGGGTGCGTTTATTTCCTTATTTTTCCCCTATCGTTTCAAAAATACACATTTGTTTCCCTATTCTAAAAATATTATTATATTTTATTCAATTATTTTTAAACCCCTTAAGTTTGTTAATTTAACTAAACACCCCCTCAAAAAGTATAGAGATTGATAAAAACAACCACGGTCACCATTGCTAGAAGGTGGTTGGAATTTGGTATAATAACGCACTACTAGCTGGATCTGGCCGGTAGTGCATCGATATAGCCCTTTTCGGCCAGATCCACAGTGGATCTGGCAGAAAAAAGGCCAGATCTACAGTGGATCTGGCAGAAAAAAGGCCAGATCTACAGTCAAAGATCTAGTCGTTGATGGTTAGATCTTTGGCTGTAGCTAGTCATCAATGACTAGATCTGGCTGTCAATGGCCAGATCTAACCGTAGATTTGGTTAGTAGATCTAGCTGGAAAAGACCATCTCGGCGCATGACTAGCTAGATCCAGTTGGTCGTGCATCGATATGGTGCCTCTAGCCACTCTCCAGCGGTGGTGGTCGACTGTTGGTATTTAATGGGTGAGTGAGGGTATTTTTATAAGTTTTAATACTTTTATTACAGGGTGTCTAGAAAATTAATAAACCTAGGGGGTGTTTTTATTAATTTTTAAATCCTACCTCATTATTACAGGGCAGTTTATTAAAACAATCTCTATAGTTTGAATTTAATTAAAAAACTATCAAGTTTTAAAGTTTTAACTAAATGGACATATTATTGATTAAGGGTAATTAAACTTGATTAGTGCTTAATTAGAATTAAAGAAGTATTATGTAATCTTTTAAAAATTATACTATATTCCCAAAAACCTGAAATTCTTGCAAACAAACCCAAACACCTTCTTCTTCCTCCCGCCATTAACGCCTCTCCACCTTGGTTGCTTGTTTCTTCTTAGCTTCGTCTACATCTTCTTCTTCGTTTGCATCTTCTTCTTTGTCTACATCTTCTTCTTCCTCATTCCTCTATATCTTCTTGTTCCTCCGCCATTAACACTTTCTTCTTCCTCCACCATTAACATCTTCTCGGCCAAAGATCCCCCTCGTCCTCCTCCTGACATTTCGTGTAAGTATGTGTATCTCCTCTTTACATTTTACATTTATATTTACAAAGATTTAATAATGGATGGCGTTTGGGTTATGATTTTGATTTAGTTATTTAGGTTGTTGAGTTTTGTTTGACGTAATGCAAGTTGAAAAGATTGAAATTCGTTGAAAATTTGTTCTGGGTATTTGATGCATGTTTCTTACAACATGCAAAATGTAGCAAGTATACTAATCGCTCAAGTAATAAAATGATGAGTAGAGTATCGTTCCCACGAGGATTGTTAGCAAAGCACTAAATTTCCTAATGTTATCAAGTTGAAGCAATTAAATTCTTTGGATTGGTGGGAGCTAATTCTAATTAAAATAACAATGAATTTTAAACTAAAATTAAAACTTAATTTAGAAAGCAATATGAAACCACGGATAATCAATTCAAGTAAAACGGGTAGGGTTTTGACTTCATTTGGATTTTATGGGTTAAACCTAAAAATTACACTACATTCACATTCATATGCAATGGTTGTAAATCGAACTCAGTAAGGTGTTAAACATACCCTCTCGGGCTATGTTTTCCTATTCATCGTTATTAACCTTCCGCACCCAACAAATTGAAGATTAACAATTCCAAACTCATTAAGCAAAAGAATCCTATAATGATTTCATTAATTCTTGAATCTATCTCTAGCATCCAATACTATAATGGTGATTACCCAAGAAGCCTAACATGATTCATTTCTCAATCTCATCATGTTCATCACATACAGCATTAAAAATCAGAGTAAACACACAACCAAAGCATATTCATATGAAAATAAAACAATCAAACACTTAACCCATTGAAAATCCAAACTACAATCAAAACCCTAACCCAAAATAGATTAGTTCATAGCTAAATCCATAATGCAAAAATGAAAAATGGAAATAATCAAGTTCAACATAATGAAACTGAGATAAAAGATAAGAAATCTCCCCAAAAGATGAATCCTTTAGTTAGAATCGAATCTTCTCCCTTTTACAATCCAAATCGCTCAAAGTTTATCCAAGAAAAATGTAAAAGTAGCTAACCCTAAAAGACGCAGACTCCTGGGCAAAAGGCCAAGTTTTTCTTTTATGTCTAAATAACCTAGCCAAAAACACGCACAAAACGAAACTGTGCGTTTAACAAAACTAAAAATAATGACTGTCGCCGCGGCGAAGAGTGAAGCAGACACGCTTGTCCTTGGCTTACTTCGCCGTGGCGAAGACAATTCCTTCGCCGGGGCAAAGCTTCTTGAAAAGTTCTGAAATTACAGAACTGCCACTCTGCTTGATTCTTCGTTTGATTCTTTGATTCTCGGTGCTTTCCCTTGGGAACGAGCTTCATTCTGCTTTATCCTGCTTTGGAACTCTCTTATCTTCTGAGATCCGCTAATTTGTAAGTCAAAAATATCCAATTTTGTCCTTATTTGCTCAACATGTCCATTTTAACCTGAAACACGAAAAGTAAAGAATTAAGCAACAATTCAGGTCAAAATGCACTAGAAAGTACCTGAAATCTGACAAAAAGGTATAATGAAAAGTGTATAATCCACGGATTATCAGTATGATGGATCAATTGTAGGTGGAAATGACTGAAAATGTGTTCTGGGTATGATGGATCGCTTAAGTGATCTCGTATATCGCTTAAGCAATCTGGTAGGTCTAGTAATGTTGTAGATAAGTCGCTTAAGCGATCAGGTATGTGGCATAAGATCGCTTAAGTGATCTGGTAAAAGTGTATGGGAGCAGATCGCTTAAGCGATCAGTAAATGGCATAAGATCGCTTAAGCGATCATGGTTATTTATACTCGATCACTTAACTAATCTAAGTCGCTTAAGTGATCAGGTGTGTGGCATAAGATTGCTTAAGTGATCTGGTAAAAGTGTATGGGAGCAGATCGCTTAAGCGATCAGTAAATGGCATAAGATCGCTTAAGCGATCATGGTTATTTAAGCGATCCAGTATAAATAACTAAGATCGCTTAAGCGATACAGTAGACTATATAAGCGACTATGCAGATTCTTTTTAAAATATTTGAACCCTTAGTACAACATTTAAGAATATTTTTTTTCTTGCATGACAGGTAGTTGGCTATTATCACACATGGGACAAGTTGTTTTGGGTGTTGAATATTTTGGTGAGTGGGTGGAGGAAGAAAGTTGCTGGAAGTGGATTGGGAATAGCAAAGAAGTTATACCAATTGCTGTGAGCACAAAGGTTAGTTTTGATGGGTTGATTGATGAAATAATTAGAAGAGGTAATTTGAGTTGCTCGCATAGTGATATAGTTGTGAAGTATCTTTTAAGTAGAGTTCTTGAACATTATAAGGTACCTTATGCTATATTAAAGTCAGACGAAAGTGTGAAGTTATATATGATTGATGTGGCCGATAATGGTTCGAGACCGATTTTAAGGGTTTCTTTTGTAGAAAAACCGTTGGAAGTTGGTTCAAAGGAAGGGGATAACGAGGAAGTAGGCAGAGATTTGCTGGGTTTTAATTTGAACTATGAGGCCATTGATTTGTTAGTTGAAAAATCAAGAGTAGACGGTGAATGGGGTGGTGAGGAAGACACTATAGAAGAGGTTGGTGATAGGGGGCAGAATGAAAATGTTGAGGAGTAGGACCCCGTATATGTTCCCACAGATGTAGAGATTCCTTTAAATACAGATTATTCAGAAGGCTTAGATTGTGAGGAAGAGAACACTATGGTCGTTTATGCAGGTTCAGAGGGGCTAATTGGAGGTAGTAGTGAATCAACTCATGTTTTTACAGATGGATCGGAGTTGCGCATAGGGTATTTATTTGACAACAAAGAGGAAGTGGTGAGGAAGCTAAAACTTGTTACCGTGAAACGTAATTTTGACTTCATCACCAAAAAGTCAAATTCATTGGCTATGACAGTTGCATGTCGTGACCGAAAGTGCAAGTGGCGGGTTTATTGTAGAAGGTTGGCGGAGTCGGAAAAATTTATTCTTAGCACATATACCCGTGAGCACACATGTGGTTTGGGACATATTTCAGGTGAGCATCGACAAGCGTCCATTGATAGTATTGGACAATTTGTCAAAAGTCGGTTCGTTGAAGGGAAAGATCCATCTCCTAAAGACATTCAGAGACTTGTGCGCACAGAGTTGGGATGTGCTGTTAGTTACTAGAAATGCTAGAAAGGGAGACAACATGCACAAGATTTTGTGAGGGGCATGCTAGAGCACGGGTAAACAGTATTAGAAGTGTACAGTTATATGCTTGAGTTGACAAACCAAGGTAGCAAGACGACTTTGAAGTGGGACAGGAATATGATGTTTAAATATTTTTTTATTGCTTATGGTTCTGCTATAAGGGGTGTTGTAAACATGAGAAAGGTGTTGGCTATTGATGGTTGCTTTCTGACCAGCAAGTATGGTGGTACATTGTTGGTGACCACTGTACAAGACAGCGAGAATCACACATACCCTGTTGCATGGTGTGTGGTTGACTCTGAGAATGACGAGTCATGGACTTGGTTTTTTCAGCAGTTATGTATGATAGTGCCTAACAGTAACGAGCTGTGCATAATATCCGATATGCACAACTCTATAAAGAAGGGGATTGCCACTATTTACCGTCAAGCACATCACGGACTTTGTATGAGGCACCTTGGTGAGAACATAAAACAAAAGTTTAAGTGTGCTAGCCTCCTTCAGACATACTACATGGCAGCAAAAGCTTATTGGGTTGATGAGTTCGAGGAGCACTTCCAGCAAATCCGAATCAAGGATGTTAGAGTTGCTAAGTATCTTTAGCATGATGTTGGTTTCGAGAGATGGAGTAAAGCTTACTTTCCTGGAAGAAGGTTTGATGTCATGACCACGAACATAGCCGAGTCCATAAATTCGAAGTTGTTAATAGAAAGAGAGTTTCCAATAGTTACACTTTTTGATGCAATCCAAAAGACATTATCGCGGTGGTTCCATGAGCATCATACGGAGTCAGGTAATTTTACTACAACCCTTGTTTTGTCAGCTGAAAAATTATTGCGAGAACATATGGAACTGTCAAATGCACTGTTTGCCTATCCTCTTAATGGTCAAGAGTTCACTATGCGCGGCTATGGTTCGGATGCCCTAGTTAAACTTGTTACAAAAACTTGCAGTTGTAAAGTGCTTGACATTCGATGTTTACCTTGTCCTTATGCACTAGCAGCACTAAAACACCAATGGAAGCTGGATTTTGGTTCAAGAATTTACATGGAACTTTGCTCCCCTCTCTATATGACAGATCACCACATGTTAGCTTATTCATAAATGATATATCCAGTGCCTCCAGAAGAGTAGTGGGTAGTGCTGCCAGAAGTGGCTGACATTATCATCCAGCCGCCATTCAAGAAGACACCAAAGGGGAGAAAAAGAGTTAAGCATATTCCATCAGCCTTTAAGGTTCCCCAAAAGATGAATAAGTGCTCAATTTGCAAGCAACCTGGTCCCAAGAGAAGCAATTGCCAGAAGTAATCACATGCAAATCTAGATAATTAGGTTCGAAGAAGGATGAAATTCAGGGAGTTGCAAAGGGCAACCGTTGATGAGTTATTATTTTCAATTATTGATGTTTTATATTGTGTATTCTTATTACATGGTCTAAATATTTGTTGGTGATTTTAGTTTGGAATTAGGCTGTCAAATTGAGGAAAAAGTATGGAATTAATGTGTGTTGGTAATTTTAGTTTGTCAAAATTCAGGAGAAAATGTGCAAAAGTATATATTGCCCATGATCGCTTGAGCGACTAAGTGTATCGCTTAAGCGACATAGTATTTTCATAACCGGATCGCTTAAGCGATATCACGAATCGCTTAAGCTATCGTGCACCTGGACTGATTGATTCTGCCCATCAAATGATCGCTTAAGTCATCCACGATCGCTTAATCAACCATGGGAAAAGGACAAGATTCGCTTAAGTGATATCACGGATCGCTTAAGCGATCATGCACCTGGGCAGATTTGCTTCTACCAATCACATGATCGCTTAAGCGATCTGTGATATCGCTTAAGCGATTCTTGTGCAAATGGTTTTAAAATTTAATAGATACACCCCCACCTACCCACGGTGCCAGATTCTAGCCACCACTACTAGAATCTTACTGGGAAAGGGCGTTACGATGCACAGTGGTCGGATCTAACCGATAGGGCCTCTATATAGCCTTTTCTGGCCAGATCGACCATGAATGTGGTCGGAAAAGGCCAGACGATACCGCCAGATCTAGCCGTAGACGAACGAAAAAGTCCAGATCTGGTCGTCTGCGATGGCCAAATATATGGCGGTCGTTATCAGTCAACCATGGCCAACATTTGGTCGTCGTTGACCATCAACGTCGGCCATTTCTTTGAAAGTCTATGACGGCCAGATTTGGCCTTTTTCAGCCAGATCCACCATCGATCTGGCCAGAAAAGGTCACAACTGGCCATTACCGGCCATTTTTGGTCGTTTGTTGCTATCGGCGGTAGCCAGAATCTGGGAAGTTAGGTGGGTGGGGGTGTTTTTGTTAATTTTTAAACTTTTTCTTCGGTATTAATGAAATTAATTCACTTAATGGGTCTAAAATTAATTAAAAATATACTAATATTTCCTAAATAATTAAACAAACATACATAAAAATATACTAAACGAATCGTAAACTCCATATGTTTAGCATAGTTGTAAACAGGTGCACTGAATGAATCGTAAACCCTATATGTTTCATATTGATGTAAAAGAACTATATGTTTAGTATAAATATAATAACGGTCAAGGTCCATTGAATGAATCGTAAACCCCATATGTTTCATACTGACGTAAAAGAACTATATGTTTAATATAAATATAATAACGGTCATGGTGCACTGAACGAATCGTAAACCCTATATGTTTCATACTGATGTAAAAGAACTATATGTTTAATATAAATATAATAACGGTCATGGTGCACTGAACGAATCGTAAACCCTATATGTTTCATATTGAAGTAAAAAAACTATATGTTTAATATAAATATAATAACGGTCATGGTGAACTTAACGAATCGTAAACCCTATATGTTTCATACTGACGTAAAAGAACTATATGTTTAATATAAATATAATAACGGTCATGGTGCACTGAACGAATCATAAACCCTATATGTTTCATACTGACGTAAAAGAACTATATGTTTAATATAAATATAATAACGGTCATGGTGCACTGAACGAATCGTAAACCCTATATGTTTCATACTGACGTAAAAGAACTATATGTTTAATATAAATATAATAACGGTCATGGTGCACTGAACGAATCGTAAACCCTATATGTTTCATACTGACGTAAAAGAACTATATGTTTAATATAAATATAATAACGGTCATGGTGCACTGAACGAATCGTAAACCCTATATGTTTCATACTGACGTAAAAGAACTATATGTTTAATATAAATATAATAACGGACAAGGTGCACTGAACGAATCGTAAACCCTATATGTTTCATACTGACGTAAAAGAAATATATGTTTAATATAAATATAATAACGGTCATGGTGCACTGAACGAATCGTAAACCCTATATGTTTCATACTGACGTAAAAGAACTATATGTTTGATATAAATATTATAACGGACAAGGTGCACTGAACGAATCGTAAACCCTATATGTTTCATACTGACGTAAAAGAACTATATGTTTAATATAAATATAATAACGGTCATGGTGCACTGAACGAATCGTAAACCCATGTGTTTCATACTGACGTAAAAGAACTATATGTTTGATATAAATATAATAACAGTCAAGGTCCACTGAACCAATCGTAAACCCTATATGTTTCATACTGACGTAAAAGAACTATATGTTTAATATAAATATAATAATGGTCATGGTCCACTTAACGAATCGTAAACTCCATATGTTTAGTATAGCGTACATCGCTTAATCGATGCTCTGAAATACAATAAATAATATCCGAATACATAGGATCGCTTAGGCGATTCTTGGCTTTTACTTTGGTCGCTTAATCGATCCGCCTGTATCGCTTAAGCGATTCTTTGCTTTTACTCATGGTCGCTTAAGCGATCCATTTGTATCGCTTAAGCGATTTTCGTCAAAGACTCTTGGTCGCTTAAGCGATCTTTTCCGAGGCAGAATGAATCTGCCCAGATCTATGATTGCTTAAGCGATACATTTATATCGCTTAAGCGATTTTCGTAAAAGACTCTTGGTCGCTTAAGTGATCTTTTCCAAGGCAGAATGACATCTGCCCAGACTCTGACCACTTAAGCGACCTTAAGTATCGCTTAAGCGATTCTTCCTAAAAGACTCTTGGTCTTAAGATCGCTTAAGCGATCTTTTCCGAGGCAGAATGACATCTGCCCAAACTGTGATCGCTTAAGCGACCTTAAGTATCGCTTAAGCGATTCGTCCTCCTAAAAGACTCTTGGTCGCTTAAGCGATCTTTTCCGAAGCAGAATGACATCTGTACAGACTATGATTGCTTAAGTGACCTTATGTATCGCTTAAGTGATTGTTCTTAAAATACTTTTGGTCTCTTAAGCGATCTTTTTCGAGACAGAATGACATCTGCCCAGATGGGTAATCGCTTAAGCAATCATATGTATCGCTTAAGCGATGCTTCGTAATAGCCTTTGGGTCGCTTAAGTGATTTGAGATCGCTTAAGCGATCGTTTCTGGAAAATTCTTGGTCGTTTAAGAGAGATATGTGGTCGGTCATATACGTAATTGTTTGGTACCATAGCTGTCTTTAAGTTAATTAATTTTGAAATGACTGTGATTGGGAAACATTTGTACATCACTCATTTCCCTCCCAAATCCAAAAAGAATTTGTATCGCAAAATTAAGTAATTTATATCAATCTAATTCATCACAAATCAAAATATAAGAGACATCAATGTAACCTGTTTATCGAAACACAAAATAAAAAATAGGCATGGGATGCAGCAAATATCGAAATATTTGGACAAGCTAACCATTACCCCCAACTGTGGTGAATCAAATAATCACACCAGTACATCACACGTTGTACTGATATCCGACTTTGGTGCAGCAAATGATCACACCATACATAGTAAATTGAAACTACCAATGAATTATCTTATATGGACAAACAAGATATCTCCTAAACGTCAGATACAATTCTTTACAATGATCACACCATACATAGTAAATTATTTACAATTTCCTATACACTGCCTTTAATTTACTTTTGGATGCCAAAGAGTTTAATGTCACTAACACCTTTGCACAATCCCTTTATTGCAGATGCCTCCTCTTGCCAACCAGCCTTTGAGAAGTTTTCGAATTTTGTTTGCCAGGAACCTGCAAAAAATATCCGGCACACACCTGCAGACACGTGAGCTTTTGTAAATTAAAAAAAACACATAAAAAAGTTACAAAGTGGGTAGGTAAGAAGTTCACTCAGTCCGTCTCTTTCTGTAAAGCTCCATATAAGCATGACACCTGTAGCATTAGCACCACAACCCAAGTATGAACATCAACATCACATAAACGACAAAATTTAATGTCCAACTTTCATAACTTTTGACTGGGTTCTGGTCACTCAAAACGGATCCATCTGCCCATGGAAGCAGTCGACAGCCCAGTGCTCCCGACAGTCTCTCATTGTTTCGTCGTTCAAGCTGTTCATCGGGTTATTGGTCATGTCGAACTGAATAAATTTCAGGGCATATGCCTCACATTCAGCGCTACAATAGGAAGAAGACATTAGCATTATAATAAACTTATAGAACAATTATATTATGTAAGTTAGTTTTAAACAAAATTTACCTCGACTCATTTATTGGGCAGGTAGAGTGCTTAATTGGCCACTTTCCAGTTAGTACTTGATCACCCAAGTGCCCAAACATCCCATTGTCACGTAACAGCCGCGAGAACAACCTGGACAGTGGCTCCAACTCGACCTCCAACTGCTTGTCTTGACAAATAGTTGGGTTACAGTCAAAGATCTTCAGCAACCCCTTCTCTAGATGCGCAACGACTGCTATCCAATGCATCTGTTTGACGAGGATGATGTAGTACACTCTTTTAACAAAGGCCCAACCGTGGCCATATTTGGGCTGATCCCCTCTTACGTACTGCATAATCTTGTCATCAAACTGGAAATCATCAAGGATGCAGTCCAACTGTTGTGCGGCCAATCGTTTTCGCTTCGGTCCTTTTGCTACACCACTAGCAACGACATTTTTAATTAAATTGCGATATGCCAAAACAAGTGTTTGCCCAAACGCCACATCGGTGATAGCACAGTCGAGATACAACAGATCACCATCACTAGTCTATCGTAGCCTCATCAGTGCCAATATCTCATCGATGTGCTGCATCAAATAAAAATAACAAGATAAGTATGGAAAACACAGGCAAAAATAAGGAAAATTAAGTAAAAATAACTCATCGAGTCCTCAAGCCACGTGCCCATCGTCAACAACTTCTCAAACCATTCCTGGGGATAATCCCTTGTCTTACACTTTATATGGCCATTACTTCCTGATCGATTGTAATAAGCATAAAAGAGTTTTTTCTTTTCCTCTATTGGCCTATACAAATCGACATTTGAGTCCAATTTCCCTTGCCCACTTCATCCCCTTCCCTCCATTTTTACATCCCCGCTTCCTTCGCCTCCCACCTCGCCCTACTCCATTATCACCACCCCACTTCCACCACCAACCTCCTCAACCTCCTCTATTTCTGGTTTTTCCTCCATTTGTTTCTTCATTTTCTTCTTCTTTACCTGTGCCACTACCATGTAAGGCGATTTCACAAACTTGCTCTTTTGGCTCTCTCTTTTCAAGCCAGTTTGCACTTCAACTGCCTTTAATTCTCCACCAACTTCCTCCTCCATTGTACCAACTTCGCCTTCCATTGTACCTACTTTCTCTCCTAGCTTATCCACTTTCTCCTCCACCATTTTCATTGTTTCTTCCATCTTGTTAAACCTTGCATAAACGGCTGTTGTAAAACTCTCAAACAGGAAGTTTATGAGGTCAACAACCTCATTCTCACCACGCCGATGTCTCGGCAAAGCGGTACTTGTTGTAATGGTTTGCTAAGGCATACGAACCTCTTCCTCCCTCTTCTCCTCCTCATATTCGGGCCTCCTGCCCATTGGAGCTTCATAATCCTCAGCATCAACGACATTGTCAAGCAATGGCCCTGCAACCGCCGTCACATGCGTGACCCCTTTTAGGTCCCATATTAGGCGGTCTATCCGTTCATCCCTTTCATCCTCCATTGCTTTGAAAGATGTGACATAGTCTTCTTCCGCTTCATCCCAAATAGCGGTAAGAAAGGGACGGACGACTCCCTACAATTAGAAATAAAAATTAATCAGATTAAAGCAAAATCAAAAGGCAACTGCATATTCAAAAGCTTAATCCTTCAATCTTACCCTAACCGCTTGAATCTCAATCTCTAATTGGCCATAATCCCAATGGTTATACTTCCTGACATGCCACCGCAACATCCTAGGAAATTGCTGTTGCACATCCAAACTATTGCTTCTCCCCCTCGCCTTAGCGAAGTTAGGGATGGCCTCATACATCCAAGCCTACATTGTAAAAAAGCAGTCCATGTCATTATTCAAACACATATATTATAAAAAATATAACAGAGAGCTATTAATATTTACCTGCATTGCCCATGGGAAGCCAAACAAATTATACATTCTTGGTTTAGCCTTCCCGCCCTATTTGGCATGCTTTAATGCCATGTCTGGTTTTTTTAGGCTCTTGATGGTTCGCTCAAATGATATTCGTCCCCACAGATAAGAATTAAAGAACTCCAAGTCGCTTGCAAACAACAACCAATCTTTCTCAATAGCTTTTGTTGAGTCACCAACCAATAAGATAGAATGTAAAAACAATAGCAAGCACACTTTTATCTTCTCTCCATCATTAAACTGAACTATATCTAGCCTCTCCTCTAAAACGTGTCCTGTAATAGACTTTGCCCCTTGCAAAACCTTACTATGAAAGCTTATGGCTCCCGAACTCGTCCTTATTGCGTCTGCCTCTGCCTTATTTGGCACTTCCCCACATCCTAAGCCCGTCACCAAGGCATACTCCATCATACCAAACCGTAGTGGCTTTCCGTCCACCACGAACCACATTTCATTTTTTTGTTGCATTTTACTGAGTACATCAACATGTAATGCACTCCCTGCCCCCAAAATTACTTTTTCTAATTTGTTCCGATTCTTAAAAACTGACCGAAACAAGTGCGACCAAAATCTCTTTCACCATGCCTCATTCTAGCTAAAATGGCCCTTATTCTGTCAAAAACCCTCCCAACTCGACCTCACCGTCACCCTTGCAGGGAAGTAGGGTACCTTCTCACTTATAGGCTCCAACTTGTACTCTCTACAGTTTACAGTCCGCACAATTTGCACAATCGAAATAAATAAAATGTCAGCAACAAAGATAAACCAAAACAACTAATAAACAAAATATCAGCAACAAAAAATTACCGCTGTAGTCGCTTAAGCAATTTCGGATCGCTTAAGAGATCTTGACTCTGCACCATGCAAGATCGCTTAAGCGATTTCAAATCGCTTAAGCGACCAAGAGTTAACTGAGAATCTCTTAAGCGATACAAAAGATCGCTTATTATATCTGTGATTCTGCCTAGACCTAAGATCGCTTAAGCGACCAAGAGTAAATACTCATGATCGCTTAAGTGATCTTAGGTCTGGGCAGAATCATCTGCCTAGATCTCAGATCGCTTAAGCGATCGTGAGTGCAATCACGAGTAAAACAGAATAATCGCTTAAGCGATACAAATGATCGCTTAAGCAAAAGTACAAGCAATATTTACAAACAACGTACCCTATCTTCGCCGGCCTTCTCCTCGTCGCTTGAATCCTCGGACGACTCCTCCTGGCCTGAATTCTCGCCTGACTCCTCGTCTTCAAAACCGTTTGCTGGTTCTTCCCTTTGTTCTTGTGTCGTCAGCGTCTCCTTTGCATGTGGAGCACCTTCACTGTTCGGATGATCCACTAGAGTAGCCATTGAACTGCTTGCACCACCGGAATCTAGGATTCGAAGTGGCGTTAGGCTTTCCTTCTCATTGTCAGTGTCAGCCATGGTTTTGGATTGAATTTGGTGTCAAAGTTTGCAGTTTCGATCGAAAATGTGGACTGTATCGTCGGAAATGGCACAGATTCCATTTACGGTTAAGGAAATCAATTTTAGGGTTCAACAAATCGATCAAAAATCACGACTATATCGTCGAAAATTGCGACTGTATTCAGCTTAGGGTGCAAGAAATTGATTTAGGGTGCAAATTTATAGGTGTTTGATCGGAAAAAAATGCGTCTCTCTTTGGTTCAAGATATCGCTTTTTGCCGTAATGAATTTCGATTAAGCGAAGTGAATGGTGGGGCTTGTTTTGAGAAATTTCAAATTTTAAAAACTTTCATTATTTCTTATTCAGCCCACATATGTTTTAATATTTTCATTTTAACCTCTTTTACGTGTTTAATTAATCCTAACTATGTCACGTCATCTTCTCTAAATTAAAAAAAAAAATTGAAAAACAGTTTCAAGGCCATTTTCTTAAATGGAAACTTAGGATGGCCGGGCAGCTAAATTTTCTCCATTATTACCACCCAACTCTTACTTTTTTCAAAAAATACTAAAACAAACGCACCCCAAACCATTTTGTTTTATTTTATCTTTAGATTAAATATAGTACTCTTTATTATTAATGCATGTCTCCATTGTTAATGCAGATGTAAACTGCGAAAGTGAAAATTTTGTTTAGTTTTGTGGGGTCAATCCAGTTCCGTATCGTCAATTGGTTTCTTCATTGATGTTAGGTAATGTTGATTAATACTGCACGCTATTTCAATTTTGTGTTAGATATTACCTATGAAAATGCACCTGTTTCAATTTTTTTTTTTTTTTTTTTTAATGAGCCGGGGTATCCAGACTAGTTTATGCATCGACTGGATACGAATTCCAGTGGTTATCTTTTATTAACAGTTGTGAAAACTCGAACTCAGGAGATCATATAAACTTAGATTCTCCTTTACCCTTTTATCATCAAACCACCCAGTGGTGGTTACCTATTTCAATTTTGTAGCCCCTGTTATAAAACAATAAAAAAATATCGATTCATTGAGGAAAAGGAGAGAGAGGATTCGAACCTTCATAGTTCTTTGTTCCCAACTACACTGGTTTTCAAAACCGAAGCTATCAACCACTCGACCATCTCTCTAAGAGACAATTTTTATTTAACTTTTACTAAATAGAACACGGCCATATTAATTGATACCATCACTAAAAGTAGAAAAAGATATTGGGTGTGAATCTATAGGTATATAAAACTGCACCTTTTCATTATGTTGTCTATAGTTTTTTTTTTTTTTTTTTAATTATTATTATTATTTAAAAGATTTATTCTAAATTGTGAAACCAAAATTCCGAATGTTTTAGAATGAAATGATTACACCCTTATAATTGAATGATATTTGTCAAAAATAACAATAAAAAGAGTAAAATATGCAATACAATAAAAAACAAGTTTTTTGTATTTCCCCGAATATCTTATTGAATTATTAAAGTTTAAGGCTCCATTTGATTCACATATTGTGAAAACTTTTCTAGTTTTCCAAAAAAAATTAAGTTTGTTTCACCTATTTTCGAAAATATAATTCTAAGTTTTTTAATTTCCTTTAAAACCCTTAAATTTGTTAATTTAACTAAACAAACCCAAATTTTTTTTTTTTAAAATTGACAAGAACACCCCAACAACCCAAATTTACCAGATTCTAGCCACCACTGCCGGAATTTAGTGTAATGGCGCACTACGGGCTGAATCTGGCAGGTAGTGCACCGATCCAGCCTTTTCCGACCAGATCCACAATAGATTTGGTCATCAACGGCCAGATCTTTGGCTGTCGACAGTCGTCAATGACGGTCACATCTTTGGCTACCATTGACGACTAAATGCGACCAGATCTGACTGTCAATGGCCATATCAGCGCACGACCGGCGATATCGAGCCTGTCATATGCCGATACGGCAACTCTGACACCCTTCGACGGTGGTGGCCGGCTGTCCGTATTTATGAGTGAAGTTGGAGTGTTCTTGTTAACTTTGAATATTTTATTATAGGGGTGTTTAGTAAATAAATAAACATATAGGATATTTATGTTAATTTTCAAAATTCTATATCGTAATAACCGCCCAATTTAACTTTTTTTAAAAAATTATTCTAAAATCTACCCAAAAATAAACCAAACCGAGCCTAATATTTTTTTACGACACATGGGTGGCTGGTTAAGGAGGTATATATACACGTGTTGATTGTTTTCTCCTATTCAAGCACTTGTCGTCTTCACTTTTCTTTTTCTTTATTTTTTTAATTTGTACGGGATTTTGACTATAATATTTACACTTTCTCAAATTTTATATGTTTTTATTAAAAATATAACTCTAAAATCTGATGATTTACTAATTATATTTTTAATAAAACAGCAAATCTTATATTACTAATATATATTGTTAGACTATATTAGGTTTTATAGTCTAGATTAAGTCTAATATTTAACAGTCTAATTAAAACATGTTAAATCATGCAAAAAGATGTTAGACTTGATAGTTTAGTGTATTTAACTATTTTTATTATTTAATTTTTTATTAAAAGTAATTAGATTAAATCATATGATTTTATTATTAAATCTGCCATTTAATCAAACCTTTTACATTTTAGGAAGTAAAATTAACAAAATTGCTTATATATGGAAATATTTCTATTTCGATTGACCTTTTAGCGGTTGAAGCAATTTCAGCACAAGAGGCCAACTAAAATAAAGTGTTCTAATAAAATAATGGGTATTTTGTTTAATAAAATATATAAAATGTAAAAAAAGAAAAAAAAAATCATTTTGTTTATCTATTTATAAAGTAATGCTATACTTACACCACTTTTTTACATCATTTTTATTATGTTATGATGTGGCATATGCTATAACCATACAAATTCTATTACAGTATTAAAAATTAAAAATAATTAAAAATTGGTGTGATTGTGGCATATATCACATCATGATGCAATGAAAATTGTGTAAAAGAGTGATGTAAATGTAACATTACTCATTTATAAAACTTTTCAAACTAATCATTTATTTTATTGGTCATGAAAATACCAATGATTGAATTCATATTTGCAACTTTGTGATAATAAATTGAGTGAATGACAATTTTCAACCCAAGGTTTACTGTAATTATATTTGGCCGAACGACTTACACCTACCCAAGGTTTGGCGAAACCACAGATTGGTATCCAAAAGGTTTGAAAATGACAAACAGATACTTTCCGTCATGTGCTGTTAATGAAAAGACTAGAATGCCCTTTGAAAAATATTAGGCTATTTTTTTAATTACTTTTAGACCCCTTAAGTTTTATTAATTTCAAATACCCCTAGAAAAAAGTTTAAAAATTAATAAAAACACCCCTACCCACCCATACTTGTCAGATTATGGTGGCCACCACTGGTGGTAGCTGAAATCTATCACAACGGTCTACGTCACCACCGGAAATGGCTGGTAATTCACCTATTTGGCCTTTTTCGGCTGGATCCACAGTGGATTTGACCGAAAAAGGCCAGATTTGACGTGAAAATGCCAGATCTGGCCGGAAAGTGACGGCCAAAGAAATGGCCATCGTTGACTGTCACTGACGGCCAAAGATGGAGTGTTGGGGCCGTCGACGACCAAATCTGGTCATAGATTTGGCATTTTCTGACCATATTCGTGGTAGATATGGTCGGAAAATGCCATATTAACACCCTAATCGCTAGATCCGACAAATATGTGGTGTAACGCAATTCTCTGGCTAGATTCCGACAGTGGTGGCCGGAATCTGGTACTGCGGCTGGTGGGAGTGTTTTTGTCATTTTACAAAATTTTTATATATTGGGGTATTTAGTTAAATTAGCAAACCTATGGGGTTTTTTTATCAATTTTTAAAAAACTAAAATATTAAACTTTCAAGGGCATTCTAGTCTTTTTACTAACAACACATGAAGGAAGGTACCTGTTTGTCGTTTTGAAACTTTTTTAGTACCAATGCGTTTCAGCAAACCTTGGGTAGGTGTAATTTGTTTCCCCAATTATATTTTCTCATTCATAAACCGTCATGGAATCTATTACCTGATAAGGGTAAAGCTACGAAAATATTATAATACCCTTTACTTTTGGCTTTGTAATTTTTAAAAGGCTAAATGACATATTCCCACCTAAACTTTATTAAATGTACTTTTTTACAACTAGTTTGGTTTATACCTAGTTAGTAAATACGGGTAAGGCAAAAAAATGATACGAGAATTATACGGATATAATACGGTAAACGGTGAAAAATACATTTATGAAAATTCGGCTATAAAATTTGGATACGGGAAAAATACGGTACAGGTATATACGGGTTTAATACAGTGCATTGCCAATAATACGTTTTGAAAAATACGGCAATATCAATCTTAGTTTTAACATTTTTATGGACTATCTGGTTAAAATTAACATAACATTTCAAATGTAAAGTATTCAATTAACCAATAACACAAATACACAATATATAAACACATCTAAAATTGGCATTAACACTTCACATTACACAGATTATATAAAAATATAATATAGATATGAACTTAACAAGGTACTGAAATTTTTCACAGGCAAGCTACCAAAGTTTTACTGCTTGGCTTGAGGGAGGATGTTAGAGTATTGCAAGGTAGTTGGAGTTTTACAATTGATCAATGATGGAGATGCTAGAAGAATGATCAACGGTGGAGATGTTATTTTGTAAAGGATGGCCAACGTGGCTGATGCTTGTATAAAAGAAATTTAATATTCAGTTGAAAAAGTTAAGCAAATAAAAAATAAGTTTTAGTTATGGAAAGATTCAACATTTTCTCTCTCTCTCTCTTTCTTTTCTGAAATTTCTGTTTGGTTCTTGAGAAAGTTTCGCAACTTTCAAATCTTTTTCTTTTTCTTGATCCTAGGACTCTATTACATCTTCACGCCCTCTAAAGAAGCCACTATCCATCACAATCCCCTCAAGCCATTCGTGCAACTAGACAACCAATCAAGCCCAGAGTCCTCACGACCAACCATAGTAACAAATACAAATATAAGGAAGAAGAAGCCTGGAAAAAGAGAACAAGAGATGAAGAAAGCTGAAAACGTGAAGAACTGAGGAAGAAAAGCTAAAGAAGAACTAAGGAAGAAGAAGAACCGAACTAAGGAAGAAGAACTGCTGCTGACTGCCGAAGAATTGAAGAAGAACGACTGAACCAGATATGTTTTAATTTTTTGTATAAGCCCACCAAAACGATCGTTTTGGGGGTGTGAGATTTTTTTTTTTTCAAAAATTCGTGAATAATTCGTGAATTATACTCGAATTATACAAGAACCCTTACTATACGCGAATTATACGGTATATTTTATAAAATACGTATACGCGCGTTTATACGCGAATTATACGGTTGTCTGTACAATTCGCGTATAATACACGTTTTTACTAACTAGGGGTTTATATTAATTTTAGGGTTAATAAAATTTAAAAATAAAATCTGTCAGAATCACACCCAGGTGGGTGTGAATCAGTTAGAATCACTGGGTGTGATTCCAGCCAACTTTATTTTTCAGTTATTAATTTTTTTATACGAATTTTTTTTTTTTTTTTTTGCAAATTTTTTTTGGGGAAATTATATTTTTGTAATTTCATAAAATATATACAATTTTAATGAAATATTGTTTTATAGTTTTATAAATATTTAATTGACAAATATTATAATATTTTTTAAAAATGCTATTTTAAATTTTAAATATTTTTAGAAACATGCATACTTTGAAAGTGAAACCTCCGTTATAATTATAGAAATTGAATATAGGAATTTAAATGGCTGATTTCAAAAGTTAGTAGAGGTAATTTTATGTGTTTATAACTTAACAGTGTAACATTAACCATATAATAAATATTGTACGAACTGAAAAAAATTGCCTTTTTACTATTAAAAGATAAAACTAACGTCTGAATTTAACAATGGTTGGGAAAAAAATATAATGTCTGAATTCAACGATGGTTGGGAAAATATTTTTTTCAAAGTTTATGGGTGAGAATGCAATTATGGAAAATTTTGGCTGGGCAAAGTTATTCACTCTAAAACTTTTAATTTAAATCTTCAGAGTTTTTGATTATGACAGTTCATGATCATTAGTTATTTTGTGTGTTGCTGTCAAAACCGCAGACTTATCGTATTTTGAGGAGATTTTGGTTGGCGGCGCCGTGGCGGTGCACACCAACCCAAGCCAACACGTAGCTTCTCATGAAAGCATTACATGTGTAGAAATAGAATTATCTCATTATAAATTTTTATTTTAAAAGCTTATAATTTGCCGTTAACAATAAAATTAAAAAAATTTTAGATTAATCAAATTTCGTAATTTCACAAATAAATTATAATTTATTATAATAATATAAAAATTATTTAATATTTTTCTTTTAATTTCAGATCTTATGCTCTTCTAAAATTAAAAGCAACAAAAACTATTATTTAATCTCTTCTTGGGAGTTTTCTTATTGGTTTATTTCTTATTTTTATTTTTTTTATATCATAAATTTTATATTTTGAAGAACTCTTAAGAGTTACATTGTTTAAATGGAAAAACAATCATACAACAAAAAATTACTATAAATTGAGACCCATATATAAAAATATAAGATATTAAAAGATTTCAGATCTTAAGCAAAACTATATAAAATAAAATCTCTCTATAGTCATAATAATGGGTCTAACTAATTTTATTACTATGATGTGATTATAACTTAATAGAGGTGTAGTTACAAAAAATTCTTATTTCATAATTCATGTTTTAATAATACAATATTAGTATTTCAATTTATGTTTTAATAGCATTAGGGTTTTAATTCAGCGCTTCAATTACCTACTTTTGAAATGAATAGAAGATCATGTCTTGGAACCAACAAAAATAAGTGTTCTTGATGGAATTGTAAATGCAGTTGCTGCATGGTCAATTGATGTGAAGCTACAGATAATTGCCAATTGTTTTAAGCATTGCAAAATTAGATCTCTGATGTTGATGAATTGCAAATTACAAATGAAGTAGATGAGGAGAATAAAAAAGTCATTGTAGATTTGAGTGATCAGATTCGACAACTTCACTATACTAATCAAATGGATATTAATGTATTCATTAATCATCCATATAAGCAACAAGTTATGTATGTTTTAACTGAAGAAGAAATCAATACTACAATTAGACAAGAAAATGAAGGAAATAATAATGAGGATGATAATATGGAAATACAAAAAGTTTCGTGTCAAGAAGCTCTAAACATACTTAAGAAGCTAGAAACATTTGGTTTCAACTAAAAAATGTCAATATCAGCGAGTAATGTACCTGCAAGTTAAAAGATGTGATAACAACTCTAAAGAATAAATCATTATCCCAAATAATTTTAAATAAATATTTTTATTTCATCTTAAACCTTTAATGTAACATAACATACATTTCCTTTTTTTTTTTTTTTTTTTTTTTTTTTTTTAATATACAAATAATTATTACTATATAGAGACAACTTTTCTTAAGACGGAAATTAAAAACATTATAACTTATTACAATGTAGAGTTTATTTTTATTTATAACTATCCCAAATTGGGAATATAATTTTTTATGACTGTATAAAATTTATTCTTATGTGGAGCATTACTATAGAGAAGTTTTATTATATAAATAATTTTTTTTTTTTTTTGAATATGTATGAAACACTATTGTTAATATATATATATTTTTAAATATTATTATCTATTCAAGATAGAAGATGAGGGCTAAAAATAAAAAAAGATAAAAGGACTAAAAATCACTTCCCATTTAATTATTATAACTTCAGAGAAGAACATGTTAAGTGAGAATATAGAATAAGAATTAAGAATAGATAGAATAACTTCCTAATCTTTCGCCTTCTCTAACTCTTAAACCTTTCAAGTTCTACAACTTCAAAGCATTTTATTAGCTTTAATTTCATTTATAATATTTCATAATCTTGAGTCTATAAATTGATATATTGTGAAAGATGATGTACACTCAACTTTGGAATAGAAAAAAATTGGTTATATTTCCCCTCAATTATCTTCTCTCTTCTTATAGCTTATTTTATAATACGATATCAGCACGAGTCTCTAACCATATCAACTTGTCAAAGGAAAAAAAAAAAATTCTCATCAAGTTTCAAGCTTTTGTCTCTTATCAAATTTGGAGTTGAAGTTTTCCATTTGTCAAGTAAGTAAATTCAATTTTGCTTGTATCTCAATATGCCTTCTAAATATGTTGGAATGTTTAACCATTTTTATAGTATAAAATATATGAAAGTGTTTTAATTTGGAACGTTTTGATTTCATTATAAACAAAACATTGTATAGTGATAGATTTATAATTGGATTGATATTTTAAGACATACATATATCTGTAGATATTTGTTTTTATGATTTGTGTTTTCAAATGATTAAATTCTTTATAATTGTAATAAATTGTATATGCCTTATTGTTATTCTAAATTCTTATTTGTGGTAATGTTTTCATTTTATTAGAGATTGTCTAATTTATTAAATATTTCTTTTATAGTTTTCGTCATGACAAATCTTACTAAACTTGAATTTGTGGCTCTTGATATCACGGGCAAGAATTATTTCTCACGGATTCTTATGCTGAAATTCACTTAGATGATATGGGTCTTGGTGACACCATCAAAGAATGAAATGAATCATCCAACCAAGATAAGGCTAAAGCCATGATTTTCCTTTGACATCATCTCCATGAAGGATTGAAAATTGAATACCTTACAGTAAAAGATCCACTTACTCTTTGGGAAAATTTGAAGGAAAGGTATGACCACCAAAAAACTATGATTTTTCCTAGAGCTCGTTATGATTTGATGTATTTACGTTTACAAGATTTTAAATCAGTAATTGAGTATAACTCTGCAACATTTAGAATTAGTTCTCAATTAAAATTATGCAGAGAAAATATTACTGATGAAGATATGTTAGAGAAATCATTCTCTACTTTTCATGTATCAAATGTGCTCCCGCAATAACAATATAGAGAAAAGAGTTTTAAAAAGTATTCAGAACTAATTTCATGCCTTCTTGTGATTGAACAAAATAATGAGCTATTGATGAAAAATCATGAACCTCACCCATCAGGTTCTACTCCATTCCTTAAAGTGAATGTGACAATATCTAATAATCATAGCTTGGGAGAGGTCATGCCCATGGTCGTGGCCATAGCTGTGGACATAGTCAAAGTCGTAATAATCACAATCATGGTAGTTGTAATTATAACTCTTCTGATTATAAAAGTGGAATAATGATGAAGAGAAAAAGGAAAAGAGCAAAAGTGAACAATAAAAAAATTCGAAGAATATAGACAATTTGTGCTATGATGTGGCATGAAAGGACATTGGTGATGTACCTGTCATATGGCTAAACATCTTGTTGAACTTTATCAAGCATCATTTAAAGAAAAACTATAAAGAAAGGTGACAAGTTCATACATAAAATCTGGCACAAAACATCCGATACAAAATTAAAATAGCTGATAGTATTTATTGCATCACATTACATCAACGAAGAAACCTACTGAAAATTTAAACGTCAACTAGCATTGCTGACACCGAAATGGATTGATCACATCACCAAATAAAATTGTCACCCACATCTTTAAATCTGCATTAATCACATTCCGGAAAGCAATAGGCTTTTAGTTCATTAATAACAAAGAATATCAATGAAAACGGCCTAGATGATGATGATGATGGTGGTGGTGGTGGTGGTAGGTTCAGGGTAAGCTTTGTGATTAGAAGGCCCTCAAGGGAGAGGAGGACGAAGATGACGATGATACCAGAGGTAAGAACTGAGCCTCCAGCTGTTCCCCTTGTTCCTTCAACAATTTTTCAATTTCAGTTCTATGGTGGGTTTAGCCGTTTAAGTTAAGGTTGATGATTATAATGCCCTCAAGTGAGAGGATGACGAAGATGAGGATGGTCATGGGTTTAGGGTAAGCTTAGTGATTAGAACTCCCACAAGGGACACGAGGACGGTGATTACGGAGGGTAAGTAAGAAAGTACAAACGTTTGCAGATCTTTAGAAAAAAAAAAAAAAAAAAAGAAAAAAATCTGGACTAACCATTATCGAAATTATCCCTGTCGCTGAGTGGTTACACGAAAGCTCCAGTGGTGGGATACGGCGGTACACTTGGTGCTGGTGTTGTTGATGAAGGTGGTTCTATCCTATTATTAAAGTGGTTTCAGACAGGAGGAGAACCTTGAGGGTTGGAGAAACTTGTGCTTCCTCCTTGTTCATTTATAACCACGTAACATGGCGCTACTTGCAGTTGCGTTTTGTGTTTGAAGGTGGGGAGACGGTTGTAGATTGCTAGGGTTTGCAGATGCTGAAACATGAAAGTGGCCATAGGCGTTACCAGTAGTTGACATGGTTAATGTGTCAATCTAATCTCTATATCTCTCTCTATTTATACACAAATTGCATTATTATTTATTGGAAATTTTGAAGGTGTCAATACAGGCTGTCACATGTTATGCAATGTGTTATGCATCAACGTGTTATTAAACGGAGGACTCTAGATTTTTTTTTCTAAACGTGAAATGAATAAAATATAATATCCAATTATCTTATTATTATGTTATAGAACAGTTTTGTACTCAGAAGAGTTAATTTATTATGATAAATATTCTCAATTACTTCTTCCAATTATCTCTGTCTTCTGGACAAGTTTCGTTTTCGGTTTCGTTTTCGTTTTCTGATTTTGCGGCAAGGGAGCTGGCATTTTTATATACAATACAAATATTAACGAGTATAGCTGTAAATAATATTAAAAATGGGAAACGGTGAACAATGAAAGGTCATAACTGAAGCTATAATTACCGTAGAATTTAAAGTTAGATTGTATTTTGACCTTTCTGAATTTGATATTTCAACTACTACGTTCTATGTTGTCTTTTGCTTATTGATACTACAAACACATTCATGTTCTTGTCGCATTGACCATATCTAATCCTGCCCAAGACACGCGCATGATTTCATCGAGGCCATATCTCAAATTGATATTCGGGAGGGTTATATATATATATATATATATATATATATTTTAGTTCTTTTTCCCTTGTAGGTAATGGAGACGTTCACGTAGCTTAGTTTGCATGTATAAATCACGTCTTTGCTGAAGACAAACCACAAGAGACTTTTGGCTCACATGAAGTCAACAACCATTAACCTTACGTCATTTTACTTGCCCTTTTGATTTTGACATGTTATTTGTCTGTTTTTCAAATTAAACATACCTAAACAAATGTTTTTGTATATTAATTATCCTAATTTATCCTTATATGTAAATCGAGATATTACATTCTATAATTATATTATTTAATTTAAGAAATTATTAGTTATCATACTAAATTACTAATTACTTTATATAAAGAAGATTCTAAAAGGTTAGAATTTCAGTTATGTTGTCTGATTCCAGCCGCCGGCAACCAGAAAATTCTTTTGCGCATAAAGACAGTAACTATATATTAAAATGTTCTTCAGTCTTCATTTTCTACATTGCACTTCAAACCTACATTCATCTCACAAACTCATTCAGTTCTCTACATTGTACAAACATTCATCAGTTCTTCATTATCTATATTGCATTTTCTACATTACACTTCTTCAGTCTTCATTTTCTACATTGTACTTCAAACCTGCATTCATCTCACAAACTCATTCAGCTCACCTAACTCAATTTTCTGCATGTTACAACCACACTCATTTTTTTTCTGCATTTTCTGTTCTGCATTTGCAACCACACTCATTGAACAGCAACCATGCATTTTTTTTTTTCTTCTGCATTTTCTGTTCTCCATTTGCAACCATACTCATTGAACAGCAACCATGCATATTTTCTGCATGTTACTACCACACTCATCTTTTCTGCAATTTTTTCTTTTTTTTTTCTGCATTTGCAACATAGAACAGCAACCATGCATTCAGCTCACAAAATTCAATTTTCTGCAGTTTCAGCTATTCAGTCAGCACACAAATTTAATTTTTCTGCAGTTTCAGCTATTCAGTCAGGGCACACATTCAATTTTCTGCAGTTTTTCAGTTTTCTCCTGTGCGTCAACTGCATTCTCGCTTAGGCAGTGCACTCAGATAATTCTGTAGTGACATTTAACTTCTCTCACAACAGTTGAAACCTAGTTCCAGATAAGGGTTTAGTCAAGATGTTTGCTTTCTGATACTCAGATGCAACATACTGCACTGCTACAGCCTTCCTTGCAACTAGTTCTCGCACATAGTGAACCTCAATTTCTATGTGTTTAGTGCGAGCATGAAAAACCGGATTTGAGGAGAGAGCCCCTGCACTTATATTGTCGCACCAGATCACAGGAGCATGCTTGATATCAACGTTTAATTCTTGAAATAACAGTTGTATCCAGACAACTTCAGTGGCAGCTTCACTGAGGGATCTGTACTTAGCTTCTGTTGATGAAAGTGACACTACTTTCTGCTTTTTGGAACTCCATTGAATTAGATTTTTACCAAGGAAAATGGCATACCCACTAGTGGATATGCGATCATTAATATCACTTGCCCAATCAGCATTGGCATAAGCTTCAAGCTCCAGATGTGAGTGTTTTGTAAACAGCAGACCATGGTTCAGTGTTCCTTGAATATACCGTAACACCCTCTTGCATGCTACCCAATGTGCTATGGTCGGATGCTGACGAAACTGACTTAACTTATTCACTGTGAAAGCTAAGTCAGGCCTAGACAGTGTTAGGTATTGTAAACCTCCAATTATGCTCCGATAAAATGTCGGTTGATCAAACAACTCTCCCTCTTCTTTACTAAGTTTAGTTCCAACAGCCATAGGAGTAGAACTAGGATTACACCCTGCCATATTTGCCTTTTCCAGTAAATCCTTTGCATACTTGGACTGTGTAAGTAGCAGACCAGAAGCGTTCCTTTTAACCTCAAATCCAAGGAAAAAATGGACTGGACCCATCACCTTTAATGCAAACTGACTGTTCAGGTCTTGAATCATCTTAGTTATAAGTTCAGGAGAATTTCCAGTTACCAAAATATCATCAACATACACCAACAAATAGACTACAACTGATCCAGCATTGTAGAAGAACAAACTTACATCCGAAGTGCTGTTTTTAAAACCACAAGATAGGAGGGTTGTTTTCAGTTTATCAAACCAGGCCCGGGGGGCTTGCTTCAACCCATATAAGGCTTTTCTCAGTTTGCAAACTTGTGCCGGAATAGTGGGTTCGGAAAAACCTTTAGGCGGCATCATGTACATGTGCTCCGTAAGATCCCCATTTAAAAATGCGTTGTTCACATCCAGCTGATGAATCTCCCAGCTATGATGGACTGCTAGAGTGAACATAATGCGAATTGTAGTAGCCTTGACCACGGATGAAAACTTATCAAAGTAATCTAGGCCGGGGGTTTGTTGAAACCCTTTAGCCATAAGCCTAGCTTTATACTTCTGCAAAGTTCTATCAGAGTTAAGTTTGGTTTTAAATATCCATTTATAGCCAACAATGTGCATACCTTCCTCATATGAAACTAACTCCCATGTTTGATTCTCAAGAAGAGCTTGATATTCCTTCTCCATAGCAGTCTTCGATTCAGGGACAGACAGTGTTTCTTTAACTTGTTGAGGTTCTTTAAGAATAACTTGAGTAGTGAGGAAAGCTTGAGCTAATGATTGTGCATGCTTGGCCTTAAGTCGTGTGACCATAGGATGTGTATTAGTAGAGGAAACTTCATGATCTGGTGTTGTTATAGGCAGAAAAACTTCTAAATTAATGCCTTGATGAGTGGTGGGATTGATATCTGAAGCTATGTCATCGGTAGAGTATGAGGATTCAGCATGTACACATCCAGGAGAGACAGAAGATGTTCCAACCTGTTTATGGTCTTGAAATGTAGTAGGTAAAACACATTCTGGAGTGACAATCTGTTCATGTTCTTGAGATGCAGTAGGTAACACACAACTTGGAGAGACAAAGGATGTTACAATCTATGCAGGTCCTTGAAATTCAGTGGGTAATTCTCCACTTATATCCTTTGCAGGAGTAGTCCTAGAACTCACAATATTTTTATTAACATTTCTACCAGTACCGACTAGAAATTGAGCAGACAAACTTGCAGTTACAGTGGGGTCAATAGGTCTACTAGGAGAAACTACTGTACATTCAGGTATGAACCATGCAGAACCAAAGTTAGACTGTATGTTTGGTACATAACCAGAAGACCCAATGTTTGCAGTATCATCAAACCAGATTTGAAGGGAAACTCCTTTTCATTAAACTTCACCTGTTTGGCTACAAAGATTCTCCTAGATTTGGTCATACATTTATAGCCTTTATGAGAAAGACTATAGCCTATAAATATACATTTTTCAATATGAAATGAGAGCTTATGTTTTCTATACGGTCTGAGGTATGGAAAACAGCTGCATCTGAAGACTTTAAGATCAAGATAGTTAGGTTCATGCTTCATCAACACAGTGAGAGGAGACACAAGATTAAGAACAGTGGACGACAGTCTGTTAAGCAGATAGATTCCTGTGGAGAAGGACAACCACCAAAAATTTAGAGGCATGCTAGCATATGCTAAGAGAGATAGTCCAAATTCAGTAATAGATCGGTGTCGTTTTTCTATCCTTCTATTCTGTTGGTGTAAATAAGGGCAGGGATGTCTGAACATTATACCATGCAAGCTGAGATACTTGGAGAAAGACCTAAACTCCCCACCCCAATCAGTTTGTAGACTTTTAATCTTAGCATTGAATTGTTTTTCAACAAATACATGAAACTAAGTAAAAACTTCAAATGCTTCAGACTTGACTTTGAGTGGATAAATTCATGTAAATCTACTAAAATCATCCAAGAAAATTATATAATATCGGTACCCTTCTCTGGACAATATTGGGGCAGGTCCCCATAAGTCAGAATGTATTAATTCCAATGGAGCCTTTGCTCTTGATAAAGACACAAGAAAACTGCACTGTTTTAACTTCCCAAACAAACATGCTTCACAAATAGAATTTGCATTGTAATTTGATGAATGTTTTACATTCAATTTATTTAATACAACTTGTAATGACTTAGCACTAGGGTGCCCAAGTCTAGCATGCCACAGTAATGAAGAGACAGATACATCATCAGCACTCTTGTAGGTAGAAATCTTATTTGATACAAATGATGAAATGACAGCTTTATTAACTACTGAACTTAAAACATCTTCTGAATTATTCCTAGAGTGCACTTGAGAGCCAAATCGAACACCAGAATTGGTAGCAGTAACTGGGACATCAGGACTGGCAGTAGCAATAGCAACATCAGCAGCAACTGTAGGACATTGTGATGGAACATCTAACTGGTACAGACCATCCTTAACCATACCTTGAAGTAGTATCAATTTGCTGCTTCTATCCTTTATCACATAATAATCAGAATAGAACTCTACTATCACATTATTGTCCCGTGTTATTTGTGATATACTCAATAAATTCTTGGCAATGTTTGGAACACATAAAATGTTTTGAAGATGCACAACTCTATTTGAATTAAGTGATGGAATTAACAATGTACTTGTATGAGTAATCTGCAGAGACTCTCCATTCCCAACCTGAACCTTGGAACCACCTGAATAATTGGTCTCGTTCACTATTTGAGATGGATCAGCAACCATGTGATTGGATGCTCTTGAGTCCATGTACCAGGACTAATCCTTCACAGTTTGTGGTGTTGCCATCTGAGAACCTGAAGCTAAATTCACATCAGGATTTGCAACAGGATGAGAAAAAATTGGAGAACCAGCAGAATGTGACTGATGTTGATGCAGTCCTTGAGAAAGATAATTTCCATAAATAGTTCCAGGTGCACACTGATTTCTCAGGGGTCCTCCATAAGTAGTATAATCATGATGAGCTCTAGCATCATTATAAATGGACCTATCCTGAAAATTTGTTCTAGCAAAAAAAGCTTGTGCATGTGTAGAGTCATTGGATGTTGATGGAAATGGGGAATGAGCTTAACCAGGGGCAGAATATGATTGATTATGCCCTGCATTAGGAAGTCCAGTTGTAGAAAAGCCCTGATAGTCCTGATCAAATCTGTGGTAGTGTTAGTAAACTGATTAATGAAGTTGTTAAAGCTGTTAATCAGTTGTTAAAGCTGTTAATTCAGTTTAAGAAGTTTGTTAAAATGTTGTTAAGTTAGTTTTATAGCTGTAACAGTTTTGTAGTCTGTTTTCGTTCTGTTTTACGTCTCTGTAACAGTTTTGTTTTCTGTTTCTGTTTTTACGTCTTTTGCTTTGTTTTTACTATAAATATCATGTTACTGTACTTCTCTTTCAATGAGTTAAAAATACAGAAGAATTTCAGATCTCTTTTTCTTTGTTCTTCCCTGTTTTCTTCGTACCTCTCACATGGTATCAGAGCCATAGACAAACTTCATAAATGGTTGATCTCTCTCAATTCTCTCTCAATCAAAATACCTCAACTCAGAAGTTGACTTCTGAAACTGAAAGTTCTTCAGTATCTCCAGCCATGGCGTCTTCAACCCTACCTATTATCTCTCCCAAACTTACCAGAGATAATTATAGATTCTGGAAATCACAAATTCTATTTGTAGCAGGTTCTCATGATCTGGAGGAACATCTCCCCGGTTTGATTTCATGTCCAGCCCCCTTTATCAAGATCCAAAGTGAAAGTTCTGATGGAGTTACAGAAAAGAAACCTAATCCAGCTTATGTTCAGTGGAAAATAAATCACTAGTAAGTTGGCTTCTTGGATCCATATCTGAATCAATGTTTTCTGTTGTGTCAAAGTGTCAATTTTCTGCCGAAATGTGGATTGTTTTAGAAAAGAGTTCCTTACTGAATCTAGATCTAAAACCTTACATATCAAGAACTTACTACAAAATACAAGGAAAGATAATCTAAGTATTCATGATTACTTCATGAGAATGACAGGATTTGCTGAAGTTTTATCTTCCAGTGGTATAACAGTCACTGATGAAGAATTGTTAAACTACATTCTTGATGGCCTAACTTCTGAATATGACACTGTAGTAGTAAATATCACCACTAGACTTGAGTCTAGACTTGATCCACTTTCGGTCCAGGAAGCACAGATAATTCTACAAAAGTATGAGTTGAGGTTAGAAAAAGCTAATTTAGTGATGAACTCAATGGTTAACACTGAATTCCAAGGAGGGTCTGTTAACCTTGCCAATCTTACAATTGGTGATAATCACAAAAAATATCAAAGTGAAAATCACGCCTTCAATGGTCAACAGTCTCGGTTTACACCTATGCCACCTCTTGGCTTTGCATCCCACAATTCTAGTACTCCTCAAGTTGCTCATGGATCTAGTCACTTGGTTCCTGGATCTAACCATCTTGTTAACTCAGTTCCACAACACCAGCTTTACTCACCACAGTTTGGTGGCAGAGGGAGAGGGCGTGGATCTGGTAGAGGCAGATTTATATGGCAAGTATGTGGAAAAAATGGACACTTGGCTCTCAATTGTTATCACAGGTTTGACACAAATTATACAGGAGATATCAATCCACTGANAAAGGGCTTTATCGGTTGTATAAGTAATAAATTTTGTATATTTTTTGTTTCTTTATGTTTTCAAATGATCATATCGAATATATTTTTATTTTTAAAATTTTAAAATACTTCTTTTAAATAAATATATTGAAAGCTTTTTTATTTTTTATATTTTTGAAATACCACTTTTAGACAAATATATAGAACATGTTTCTATTTTTTTTACCAACCATTTTCAATATTTTTAAAATTAAAAAAACGCGTGGTAATAACGAGGTAAGATTTAAAAATTAACAAAAACGCCCCATAAGTTTGTTAATTTACTAAACACCTCTATAATAGAAATATTAAAAATTACAAAAAACACCCCCACCCATCCATTAAGTATTGGCAGCTAGCCACCATCGCCGGAGGATGGCCGAAGTCACTGTATCGGCTCACGATCGGTTAGATTTGACCGGTCGTGCGCTGAGATGACATTTTCTAGCTAGATCCACCACAGCTCTGGTCGAAAAAGGCTAGATCTACGGCTAGAGCTGGCCATTGATGACTAGATTTGGCCGCGTTTGGTCGTTAACGACTAGCTACCACCAAAGATCTGGCTGTTAACGGCCAAATCTTTAGTCGTAGATCTGTCATTTTCTAACTAGATCCACGGTGGATCTAGTCGGAAAAGGCTATATCGACGTACTATCAGCTAGATCTAGCTGGTAGTGCGCCATTATACTAGATTCTGGCTACCTTCTGACAGTGGTTATCGAAATCTGGCAAATGTGGGTGGATGAAGGTGTTTTTGTTAATTTCTAAACTTTTTTTGGAGGTGTTTAGTTAAATTAACAAACTTAAGGGGTTTAAAATTATTAAATAAAATATAATAGTATTTTCAGAATAGGGAAACAAGCATGTATTTTGATTGGAAATGATAGGAATAGGATAGGGCAAAAATAGGGAAACAAACACACCAAAGAAACTGTCATAAGGATGACTGAGTTGATATTGTACATAAAACACTTTGTCCTTTGCTCATGTATTTATTCCAAGGATCATTAAATTCCAATCGGTAGTCTCAGTTTCTCTTGACTGTTTCATTTTTACACACCATGTAACTGTAGTTTATTTAGAAATTGTGTGGTCCTCTTCACATCGGTGCTAGACGTAAAGAGGAAGGGAGTCACTTACCAATGGGTGAGTCGGGCTGGCCAGTAATAGTGCCTAACCTGAAGAGGGAGTCGAGGCCATCGGCCAAGGCTGAGTCGGGCCGGCCAATAATAGTACCAGACAAGAAGAAGGCGCCACATGATTGGGTGAGAACAAACGTTATGATCCTTTCATGTGATTTGCTGGAGGAGAATGTTATGATCACAAATTTGCTGGAGGAGAATGTTATGATCCCACATTGATGCCAAATGTAAAGAGTGTGTCACTATCACGTGAATGAGTGGAGGAGAATGTTATTATCATACATCCAATGGACATGGGTTAAGTCTTGAGTTTAAAGGATGAGTAGATAATATTGTTTAATAAGCTAGTCTCTTGTACAGTTGATAAACGTCTTGTTCGTGACAAGATGACCTTATTTTGTCATCTTCTTTATTTCTGTCAGTGGAAAATTCTGTTTTACATTCTAATGTAAATCTAGGTGATAAGTATTGAATTTGTTTAATAGTTGATTTCGATGCTCATATAAAATAGCTTGTCTTGTTTAATATAATATTTAAACGTTTTTTTTTTCTTTTTTTTTAATTACTGGAGGTATTCGGACTAGTTTATGCATACCTCAACTAATCTCGGGTCTTGGAACTGTCGGTCGGATAAAAACTCTAGTGACTACCCCTATTATTACTAGGGAGACTCAAACTTAAGAGTTTATAAAACATTCTTTTACGTTTTTACCATCAAACCACTAAGTGTTGGTTTATTTTAAACACTTTTGATTGCAGGTAGCAGGTAGCAAATATACTTAAATATTAGAGTCTGGCGTTTTCTCTTTTCCTAAAACAAAATCATAGCCATTATAAAGCATATATATTGAGAGACAAAACTCATACTCATTTTTAATTAATAGCTCAGATATCAAAATCCAGATTATTAAACTTAAACAAACTTCACAATTTCTTATGTGAAATTGCGAAGGCCAAAGAAAAATTTATTATTAAATAACACGAGCAACCTAATGCCATTGAGTTTTGCTTCTCAATCAAGACTTGAATTGAATATTAAACCAGATCCTCTTAACTTGTCTTCCATAATTTTATCTAGCCTTGCTCCCATCTCCAATGTCAAAGTATTTTTCCAATCTCCAATCTCACCTTTTCGGAAGTACATATTGTTATCAAATCCACCTTTTTCATCAGGACGATGCTTTCCCATCTTGTTCACCTCCAAATTACTCAGATTCTCAAAGCTGCAAAATTCAAGAATTTTGTCGACTGCGCCTTCCCTTTCTTCCTCCAACGAGAAAGAAAACCCCATAAAGTCGGCCAACTTCTTCAAGTAAAATCTAGCGTCCTTCATCATCTCTTCATATTTCAAAAACAAAACTCTATTCGGCCATTCCTGGCTCGCTTTCCAGTAGCTTAAAACGTGATCCCAATAGGGTCCATATACAGAACATCCATTACAATACAATTCAAATGCTTCCTGTAAAGAAATCTTTCCGATATTATACTGAGAACTCAGCTTATTTGTGAAGTGCCATAGCGAAACAAATGAATCCTTTGGATCCCTACATATGTAAACAATTTTACAATCTGAATTTATAACAGATTTTGGTAAGGAAGAATAAAGAACATGTGTGGACCAAAGTGGGACTCTTGGTTTAGTATTTTGGATAATTGGATTTTTAATGTAATCTTTCTCCAAGAAGGGAATGCAATCATGAGGATTTTTACAGAGTAAAGGGTTTGAAGAATTTAGGGTTCTTGTTACGGTTGCGAAAGCGAGAGCCTTAAGCCAAGTGGTACCTGTTTTCATGGCGCTGCAGAGAAAAATGTCATCAGGTTGAGGCTTGAAATTTTCTTGAGCGAACATGATTCCTTCTAAGTAATTTGGTGTCAACCAGAAGCCTTGGTATAGGCAAAGAGGCTGTGCAAATTTCCAGCCATTTTCTTGTGGAAGAGTTGAAATTATCTCTTTGTATTTTGTTAGGCTTTTGGGAATGACTTGGTCTTCTTTAGAGGTTTCCATGTTGTAATGGTTCTGATTTTGCCTCGGTTCCTGCTGCAATTCAATAGTATGATAATTTAGGGCTTGACATCCAAGTTCAAGTTATTAAGTAAGGATACAATATTCATATTAAAGTCTAATAAATCTTTAATGTGAAAGGTGAATTTATTTTTTTATCGCACGAGAATAGAGACAAAATTATTGAAACTGAAAGCAAATACGTTACAAGAAAAACATAAAATAATAACAGAACACAATAGTTTATCTTGGTTCGTTGACTTCGTTCCTTTTTCAAGGAATTATGTTCAACATTCAAATAGAGCGATTTTATTGAGTATCGAAAAACTACATAACACAAAGATAAACATTATTGACAGCTCACTTTTTTCTCTATCCTCACTTCTTAGGTTTTTCACTATTACAACAAATATATAATAGAGACCTAACCCCAAATCCAACAAAAATAATATATCACATACTAATAAATTTTTAGTTTTGAGAAGATGTTCATGAATTTTGATAAAGATTGCAGATTAACAATTATAAATAATTGATGAAACATGTTTCTTATGACATATGATGAGACCATAAAAAATGTATTTAATTTGGATAAACAAATTATAAGTAATTGATGCTTCATTAAATTTATATTTTTTCTCAAAACTTTTTACTACCCATTTCACCGAACATTCCATGAATTGGAAAATTTCATTGAATCTTTGAGCGAAATCATATTTTGCAAGCTTCCTTAAAATCCATTGGCAAGTGGAAAGAAGATGAGATATTCAAACTTGAGCCAAAAAAAAAAAAAAAAAAAAAAATCTCATACCTTCTGCTATACACAGAGAAAAACTGAACAGATTTGATACTTATCAGCTCCTACACATGCATTGAGTTAGAAGGAGACTGCTTATATAGGAAATCAATAGTAACTATTGTACTAATGATTCCAATGAAAATAATAAATACAAAAGAGCCCTATAGTCGACACTTGATTTTGTTTAGAGAAATTAAACATTAATTATTCATGACATTGGATTTTGTATTAACATCTTGATTTCACATGGTATCCTTAATTTTTGGGGTGATTGAAAACCAAGAAAATTACCCATTATCCAAGGTAATGTATATAGAAATTAATTAAACAACATTAATTATATATATGTCTTAGCACAATCTTGTCTACTAATAAGTATGAGATTTGTAAGAAGGATCAATCAAATTTAATGCACTCATGGATTTAATTATATAATTAAGAGTTGTCCTATATGTTTCCTTGTGAAAATAAAATTTTAATAATTATATGCCATGTGACAATTACTAACTTAATGGTTAAGATTTGATTATTAAAATTGTCTTAGCCTAGCTGTTTTCAACTTTGTCGTGAACAGTTAACTATGCAGTTTTTTATGCATTACATAAAGCCAAATTCATCCTTTTCTTAACAAGTAATCATAAGTTTTTAATTCTAATTTCTCTCTTGAATATTATCTTCATTACGAATTTGTTGGACATTTCACTTTATTAATATTATTCAAAGCCATTATTCTCAATTGAAATCTTGTAAAAATGTCTCAATTGAAACTTTCAAATGTACATGCGCAAACAAATTTATTAATGGCTGGATTTTATTATTGAGATTAAATATTTTGTTTATTTAATTTTAATGTACAATTTACGAAAAAATTACTGTGAATTGAATGCACAAATGACCCATGAATGACCACAAACAGTTCAGTTTGGTAGAAAGAATTGAGGAAGTTTGGTAAAGGGGAGAGGTCACAGTTTGTTATTTAAGGAAGGATGTTGGCTTTGGCTACTCATGCCTTGGCTGAGGTAATTGAATTTCGAGATTATAGAAATAGATGTAGTTTTTTGTTTTTGAATTTATGAAACACCTTTGATTGAAATGAGCTGAAATATTGTTCGCCATTTTCGACAACGGAAATCCCTCTAGCCACTGCCATTCAACTCCTGAAAATCAGTTGGTCAACGGTCACTGTCTGTCACTTCTCCATCTCTTCACGCAACAACTTGGTTTGGGTTGATTTGGAGCCTTCATTTGGAGTTCGATTTGTTGGGTTTTTGTTGTGTTTTGGAGTGAATTTGATTTGTTGATTGGTTATGGGTTTTTTGGGGCTGTTTTCCCCCTTGTTGACTGTTGAATTTCCTTGCCACTGCTGTCGAAAATGGTGTTATTGAATTAAATTTGAGAGTGTGATGATTAGTTTTCCAATTCTACTAATTTGGGGGTTAAAAAGTAATTTATTAATTTATTTGTCAAGGGCAGTTTGGTAATAACACTATGTATACTGTGTCTGTGTTGATTTAAGAGTGAGAATTTGAAAATTATGAAACCAAGGGTGGGAACTTGTAGATTCGCAAAACCTTGGGTGGGAACATGTCGTTTAATAGGAATGAGCTCTATTTGCTAGGCAAAAGGGCAGGATTTAAATTTTGAGGTGCCCCTTTTTTTAAGAGATCCTTGTTTTAAGAGCTGCAGAGAAAAATATTTCCAGGTTGAGTCATTATTGCATTCTTTCTTATGCTCAGAGTTAATGTACAACAAAAAACAGATAAAAGAGAAAACAATAACATAATCACACATTAATTTATAAAACAGTAAATAATATTAACTGTATTATTTTATTTAATACTTGATTTATTTAATCTTTCTTGTGTAAGATTAATACATCATTAACAAAAATAGAAGCAGTCACAACTATAATCTGTTGTTCCAAGATTTATAACACATGAGCGCGATGCGCTTGCATTTTGGTATTTGGCTAAACAAAGTTCGGTACAATCATCAGGTTTAATACTACTGTTAGTAAAGTGTTAATCCAATTGGTGTTGGAAGGTCAACAATATTGGCCTGTTTAATGAGTTTTTTAAAGTTGTTAATTCTGTTTAGCATGTTGGTTAAAGTTGTTAATTCTGTTTAGTATTTCTGTTTTACTGCTGTAACAGTTTGTATTCTGTTAGTTTTATGTTTTGCTCTGTTTTACTTTTCACTATAAATGTATCGCTACTGTACATTTAATTATTGAGTTGAATATACAGAAGAATTTCAGATCTCTTTTTCTTTGTTCTTCCCTGTTTATCTTCGTACCTCTCACATGGTATCAGAGCTATTGACAAACGTCACAAATGGTTGATCTCTCTCAATTCTCCCTTAATCAAAATACCTCAGGTCACAAGTTGACTTCTGAACCTGGAAATTCTTCAATTTCTCTAGCCATGGCGTCTTCAACCTTACCTGTTATTTCTCCCAAACTGACCGGAGATAACTATAGGTTCTAGAAATCGCAGATCCTATTTGCAATAGGTTCTCATGACCTGGAGGAACATCTCACCGGTCTGGTTTCATGTCCAGTCCCTTTTATCAAGATTCAAAGTGAAGATTTTGATGGAGTTATAGAAAAGAAACCTAATCCAGCCTATATTCAGTGGAAAAAGACAGACAAATCACTAGTAAGTTGGCTTCTTGGATCCATATCTGAATCAATGTTTTCGGTTGTGTCAAAGTGTCAATTTTCTGCCGAAATGTGGATTGCTTTAGAAAAAAAGTTTCTTACTGAATCAAGATCTAAAACTTTACATGTCAAGAACTTATTACAAAGTACAAGGAAAGATAATCTAAGTATTCATGATTACTTCATGAAAATGAAAGGATTTGCTGAAGTTTTATCATCCAATGGAATGACAGTCACTAATGAAGAACTGTTAAACTAAATTCTTGATTGCCTAAGTTCTGAATACGACGTTGCAGTAGTTAATATTACCACTAGACTTGAGTCTAGGCTTGATCCACTCTCTGTTTAGGAAGCACAGATAATTCTACAAAAGTATGAGTTGAGATTAGAAAAGGCTAATCTGGTAATAAACTCAATTGTTAACACTGAATTTCAAGGTGGATCTGTTAATCTTGCCAATCTTACAACTGGTGAGAGTCATAAGAAATATCAAAGTGAACGTCACCCCTTTAATGGTGAACAACCTCGGTTTACACCTATGCCAAGAGCTCTTGGTTTTGCACCCCACAGTTCGACTATTCCTTAAGCTGCTCCTGGATCTAGCCATTTTGTCAACTCAATTAAACAACACCAGTTTTACTCACCACAGTTTGGAGGCAGAGGAAGAGGGTGTGGATCTAGTAGAGGCAAATTTATATGTCAAGTTTGTGGCAAAACTTGACATTTGGCTCTCAATTGTTATCACAGGTTTGACACAATTTATATAGGAGGCACCAACTCACTTATCAGACAAAATTTTACTCCTAATTACCCCAGGCCACTAGTTGTTTATCAAGGTTCACCATACTCCCTTTAGAACACATCTCAGCCTACTTATAATCCTAATATATCAACCGGTGTCCACTCAAACCAAATGCCTGCTCCAATTGGTTTTTCAGCACCATTTTACACCAATTCCGCAGCTCATAATGCAACTTCAGTTAACTTTCCTGCAGGATCCTCTGAATAGATTCAAGGAAATCATGAATCATCCACAGCTATACTAAATACTTCCTCTAGTCAGGCATTTTTGTCTCAAACACAGTCATCGCACTGTACCAACTCTGCTACCAACTATGTTGTTGCACCATCCACTGTTCAAGATGTCTCTTGGTACATGGACTCAGGTGCTACGGACCATGTAACAGCTGACCTCTCTCAGCTTACCATCAACTCTAATTACATTGGAAATGAGCAGCTCCAGGTTGGAAATGGTGAGCTTCTACCTATATCTCATACTTGTTTTACTTATTTACCATGTCAATCTAGGTCTCTTTATCTTAAGCATGTCTTGTGTGTCCCTAATATCACCCAAAATCTGTTAAGGATATCCAGATTTACTAAAGATAATGGTGTTATAGTTGAATTCTTTGCTGACCATTATGTTGTTAAGGACAAACAATCCAAGGTAGTTCTTCTTCAAGGAAGACTTAAGGATGTCCTTTATCAACTTCAAACCTTAGCCACTCCAAAATCCACCTTGCCTGCTGATTTTGCAAAAGCTACAGTCACAACCTTCAACTCCTCAACTAGAACATTTAACCAGGATCAGTCTGCCCAGCCCCAGCCTTTATCTTCTGTGCTTTCAGCTGATTGTAATAATAAAGAATGTGAACTTGCAACTTTAAGTCATAATAATGAGTCTTTAAATTCCCTTGTAGATGTATCCTTTTGTGTAAATGCTACTAGTGACAATAATAAACACACATTTCAATCACTTGCTATTGCCAAAACCAATGGGATGTTGTGGCACAAATGTTTAGGTCATCCCAATGCAAATGTTCTTTCCAAAATTCTGCACATTTTAAAACTAAATAACATTGTTCCACATACCTTTGATTTCTGCACTGCATGTCAATTTGGTAAGCTTCACCAATCAGTTTTTCCTAGAACTAATTCAAGAGCCTCTCAACCATTAGAGCTGATTCATTCAGACCTTTGGGGACCATCCCCCATTTCCTCACCTGAAGGTTTTCGATATTATATTCAATTTCTAGATGACTATAGCCGATTCACTTGGATTTTTCCTCTGAAAAACAAATCAGAAACTCAACATATCTTTAAACAATTTCATATCTTAGTAGAAAAACAATTTAAGTCTACCTTAAAATGTGTCCAAACAGATTGGGGAGGGGAACATAGGAGTTTAGTTCCATATTTTCTTGATCATGGGATTGTTTTTAGGCATTCATGTCCTTATACCCATCAACAAAAAGGAAGGGTTGAAAGAAAACATAGGCAAATAGTAGAACAAGGTCTAACTCTCCTTGCTCAAGCCAACATGCCTTTAAAATTTTGGTGGCTTTCTTTCCAAATTGCTGCTTACCTTACAAATAGACTGCCCACGTCTGTACTATCTAGTTTGTCTCCATTTCAGACCTTGTTTAAACAAATTCCAGATTATAAATGCATTAGAGTTTTTGGTTGTGCAGTCTACCCTTACCTTAGATCTTGTAACTCTCACAAATTTGATTTTCACACCACCACATGCACATTTGTAGGATATAGCATGCATCACAAATGATACAAATGCATGGACTCTAAAGGCAAGATTTATATATGTCAAAGTTCTAAATTTGATGAAAATCACTTCCCTTTTGCACTTACCAAAGCTACTGTATTATGTCCTAAAACCAACCATTCTCCAAAGTCCCTATCTTGTGATGATAGTTCTTTGAGAGTCATCCTTTCTTTGTCTTCTGCACCCTTGTCTTCTTCTTCTTCTTCACCAGTTTTATCCCCAATTGGTCAGCAAAGATCATCTGCAGCTCCATTATCACAATCTAGTTCATTATCCCAATATGCCAATACTTCAGTTCCATCTCCTTCTTTAGCACAATCTTCCTCACATAAAACACTAGCCGTTGATCCTTTAGTAGAGTCTTCCTCACATTTTCCTTGTAAATTACCCACTGTTTCACATTCCCCTACTATATTACCAACTACACCTGTAATTGAGTCTTCTCCACAATCTTCGAATACACTAGTTACTGAACCTTTTGTTCAGCCTCTCACAAATTCTCTAACTACATTAGCAGTACCATTATCTCAGTCAGCCTTAGTTCCTAGTATCTCCCCTTTGCAAACAGACTGCTCTCCTAGTTCTCTTGAATCCATTCACCTTCTTGTAGATCTACCCTTTCCTAATCGCCAATCCACTCACCACCATTGATACCACAGTCAATAATTCCCATTCATTAAATATTCACCCCATGGTTACTTGGTCTAAAGCCAAACTTCCCATATCCATGTTAGTCTCCTTTAATTCTCATCTAGATACAAGTGAACCAAAGAGTGTAGCCGAAGCTTTATCTCATCCATCCTGGAAAGCTACCATGGAGAGTGAGTTCAATGCCTTAATGTCCAACCATACTTGGGAACTTGTTCCAGCTGAACCACACATGAACATTGTTGGATGTAAATGGGTTTTTTGAGTGAAACATAACTCTAATGGATCTATTCAATGATTCAAAGCTAGACTTGTTGCTAAAGGTTTTCAACAAAACCCCGGAGTTGATTATCTTGAAACCTTTAGCCCTGTTATCAAGTCTTCTACCATTCAAGTTGTTCTAAGCTTGGCTATCACATATGGCTGAGATATCCAGCAAGTTGATGTTAACAACGCTTTTCTAAATGGAGAGCTTAGTGAGACAGTTTTAAAGACCCAGCCGCAAGGTTTCATTGATGATGAAAATCCTCTTCGTGTGTGCAAATTGGTAAAGACACTATACAGACTCAAGCAAGCCCCTCGGGCAAGGTTTGAGAAGCTCCAAAATGCCTTCCTGCAGTGGGGATTTACCTGTTCAGTAGCTGATCCTAGTCTGTTTGTTTACAGACACAACAATCAGGTTATGTATGTAGTCGTCTATGTTGATGACATCCTATTGACAGGCAGTGACGATAAACTAGTTCAAGACATTGTGCATAAACTGAATCTTGAATTTGCCTTAAAAACCTTGGGCTCTCTTAAGTACTTTTTGGGGTTTGAGGTTCAAAGAACAGCTTTAGCATTACATATGAGTCAAGACAAATATGCACGAAATTTGCTACTTAAAACTGGAATTTCAGACTCCAAACCATGCTCCACTCCAATGGCTTTAGGGAATAAATTAACATTTGAAGATAGTGAGCTGTTTGACAACCCATCCCTCTACCGGAGTACCATTGGTGCACTACAATATCTAACATTATCCAGGCTTGATATTGCATTTTCTGTCAACAAATTAAGCCAATTCCTAAAAGCTCTCACTCAACTTCATTGGCAAACATGTAAAAGGCTTCTTCGATACCTTAAAGGCACTTCAAACTTTGGTGTCAAGTTCACCAAAATTCAAAGATTTCATCTTGAATGCTTCACTGACATTGACTGGGCAGGAAGTATTCAGGACAGACGCTCAACCAGCGGCTGCTGCTTATTCCTTAGGTCTAACTTGCTGCAATGGAGCTCTAGGAAACAAAAGGTAGTGGCACTATCTTCTACTGAGGCTGAGTATAGAGCTCTTGCTCAGGGTGCCTTAGAAATAGCCTGGTTCCACAGTTTATTCACTGAAATGGGTCTGCACCTTCTTGAAATTCCTGTTATATGGTGTGATAATCAGAGTGCTGGTTCACTTGCATCTAATCCAGTTTTTCACGCTCGAACGTAGCACATTGAGTTGGATGTGCACTACATTAGAGAACAAATTGTAGTAAAAAATTTAAAAGTCTGCTATGTTCATACAGAACACCAAACTGCAGACATCTTCACCAAGTTTCTGTCCACTTCGAGATTTGAAGCTCTCAGATTTAAACTTACAGTTGTTTCCTCTCTTCTACAGGAAGCCTCAGCTTCTAAAGTCATCTCTCCTGTCCAAGAACTCTGAGTTTCTGCTAAAGCTCTTTTCTCTGTACAACATTGACAGTTCGATCAAATCTCTCTGTTTCAGATTAACTCTGTGAGATAATACTGGTGTTTCATCAGTTTCTTGTTACTGAGAATTGTGAAGTTGAGCACTGCTAGTGGGGGTGTTAAGTACTGCTGATAGTGGTGATCAGCTCATTAATTGAATTTGGATCAGTTCATTATGATTAGCAGATGTAATGTGTCAGATCAGTTTAATGAGAGTGCTGCTGGTAGCATTGCTCAGAATCAGATTAATGTGCAAGATCAAAGTTAATGTGTTTGCTGCTGATTGTGGTGATCAGTAAATTAGGTTCCTGTCGTGTGGAGAATTAGTCTTATGTGAATAATGTTGATCAGTTCATCAGATTTATTAGAAGTATTGTTGTTACGTGATGGATTAGCTCAATTGATAATAATGAGAAATAGTGCAATTCAATGATGGTATGAAGAAAGCAAGAGTTGTATCAAGGTGGTTTAGTTTATGGACGGAAGTCAGTAAAGTGCTCAGTGGTAGTTAAGGTGGTTTAGTTTAAGGGAGGATGTTAGTAAAGTGTTAATCCAATTAGTTTTGGAAGGTCAACAATATTGGCCTGTTTAATGAGTTTGTTAAAGTTGTTAATTCTGTTTAGCATGTTGGTTGTTAATTCTGTTTAGTATTTCTGTTTTACTGCTGTAACAGTTTGTATTCTGTTAGTTTTCTGTTTTGCTCTGTTTTACTTTTCACTATAAATGTATCGCTACTGTACATTTCATTATTGACTTGAATATGCAGAAGAATTTCAGATCTCTTTTTCTTTGTTCTTCCCTGTTTATCTTCGTACCTCTCACAACTACGAACGTAGCAGCAGCTGTAAAAAATCATAAAAAATAATTGTTATAATATGATTTTAACAACTAAGAAAGAACATTGGTAATATACAATTATATCATGTCATTCAACTGTGTAGTAATATAAACGACATAGTATATCAGATCTATGAAGAATTTAACAAAAGAATGAAATATATTTACCACAATTAAAAGAAGAGAGCGTGTAGTAGGACGGCAGAAAATTGGATGGTCTTCATGTTTTTTCTTTGAGTTCAAGTGCGGGAATGTGGTTTTGAGATGTTTGATTGCTTATTGCTTGATTAGTTTGTTTGCAAAGTATATATACATATGTCTATGTTCACCAGAAAGTTGCTGCATATTCAATATATTGCTTCCGAATATCAAATAGCGGACATTTTAACAAAGGCTCTAGCTAGTACTAGATTCGCAATGCTAAGGGACAAGCTGAAAGTCAGTTCTTCTTTGCCAAGTAGTGCTGATACTTAAGAAAAATATTTCTGATTCAAACTCAATGTTAGTAACAGAGTTGTTTGCAGTGAGATTGTGTTATGCTAATAAGGGGTCTGCAGTGACATTGCGTTATGTTGATAAGGTGTCTGCAGTGAGACTGTGTTATGCTGATAAGGTGTCTGCAGTGAGATTGTGTTATGCTGATAAGGTCTTCTTTTTACGGGCAGATATTGGGTATCAACAAGGCTGCTGAGTAGGTAGTTTAGTAGTTTGTTTTAAGGGAATATATGAAGTATAAAGGCTGCTGAGTAGGTAGTTTAGTAGTTTGGTTTAAGGTAAGATATGAAGTATAGAGGCAGTCTAGTAGTTTGGTTTAAGGGAAGATATGAAGTATAGTTGGGGTTGTTCATGTAAAGAATAGAATTACTAATAATCTTGGGGCTGTGTCTGAAAAATATCAGACTTGTGTAACCTTGGGGGTGTGTCTGCAAAATATCAGACTTGTGTAAATGCGGTGCGTTTTGTCTTAACAATGCTTATGTATATGGTTAGCACCTGCAACTAATTCATTAAGTAAAGAAATTCATTTTCTTCAGTTGTAACAGATTCTCTCGTTTGTTCTCTGGTTTTCTTGGTTTCTTTTCTTGATTTTCTTCAAATCCTTCACTTAAACAAACATCGAACTATAAATTACAAGGAAACAAACTCTGACATGCAGCTGGAATATTACATATCACATAATGAGCAAGAGAAAGCCACTTATTTATAAAACAAGACACATATTGGGAGCTTTGAATCAATCAAGCTTTCAAGTTCAAACCTGATCCACTCAGCTTCGTTTCCATGATGTTATCCATTCTTTCACCCATCTCAAATGTCAAAAAGTTTTTCCAATCTCCAACTTTACCTTTCCGAAAGTACAAATTGTTATCAACTGTGCCACCGTCAACATCAGCATGAGGACTCTGTCCTTTCTTATTAATATCTAAATTGCTGAGATTCTCGAAGCTGCATAACTCCATAATTTTGTTCACTACTCCTTCCCTTTCTTCCTCCAAAGAGAAAGGATGCCCAACAAACTCAGCAATCTTCTTCAAGTGAAATATAGTATCCTTCTTCATGTCTTCATATTTTAGAAAATAAAACTGATTTGGGCATTCCAGACTCGCTTTCCAGTACTCTAAAACATGGTCCCAATAGGGTCCATATGGAGATTTTCCATTACAGAACAATTCAAAGGCCTCCTCTAAAGAGATTTCTTCATGGCTTTTGCTTCTCATTTTGTTTAGATAATGCCACAATGAAACAAATGTATCCTTTGGATCCCTGCAAATGTATATAACTTTGCATTTAGATTCTGTTATAGATTTTGGCAAGGAAGAGAATGAGATATGTGTGGCCCAAACCGAGAGGCCCCCAGCTGGCTTAGGCATAGTTGGATTCTTAAAGTAATCCATCTCCAATGAAGGAACACAATCATGAGGTAATTTTGTGAGTAAAGGGTTTGAAGATAAATCGAAATGGTTTCTAGTTGCAATGGCAAAAGTGAGTGCCTTAAGCCAACTGGTTCCTGTTTTTGGAGCATTGCACAAAAAAATGTCACCAGGTTGAGCCTGGAAGTTTTTTTGAGCCAAAATGGTTCCTTCTAAAACGAAAGGGTTGTACCAAAAGCCTTGGTATAGGTAAAGAGGCTGGCAGAATTTCCATCCGTTGTCTTTTGGAAGGGTTGAAATGAGATCTTTGAAAGATGTTGGGGTTTTTGAAAAGTCTTGGTTTTCTTTAGAGGATTTGAAGAGATGGCTTGACTTTTCAGAGGGAAATGAGGATTCCATGGGGTGGTGGAGCACAGTGGAGCACATTTTAGCAACTCAAACGAAAATTGAAATAAGGCTTCTGAGTTTGAAGAGAAGAAAGAATTCGTCCTTCATTTATAGAGGATTCATTAATAAAAAAACTCAGCAATTTGAGTGACTGCATTTGCATGATTCATGTGAATTGACAAATCGACAATTTCATGAATGATTTGGTTTTCTTTATTAGAAGATAATTATGAATGATTTACTTTCACTAAACTAGGCCGTGAATGGTTGATATCAAATAAACAATGCAAGTGCACAAATCTTTTCAATAAATTATCAACCAGCTAGCTTTTTTAATCATATCATAATTTCTTATATATATACACACATATATATATGAGAGGAGGAGTTCTTAATAACTTGTAGAGAGTTTTCGTAAAAAAATGTCTTCTATTTTATAGTAAAATTTTTTTCTTTCAAACTTTTATTTATGCCAACATTTTATTGAATTAATATATTTAATATTTTTCATGTTNCAAAAATCTTACACAAAATTCTATTCAAGATAAATAAAAATTCGTCCACTCATTTAGCTGATCTCAACTCTTCATTAGGCTTTTGTGATGCTTGCAAAATGGGTAAGATACACATAAATTACTTTCCTATTTGTCATACTAGAGCAACTCAACCACTTGAAATTGTTCGTAGTGATATTTGGAGTCCAGCCCCTGTCACTTCCTTAGAAGGTTTTAAATACTATATATACTTCACTGATGATTATAGTAGATATACATAGATGTTTCCTTAAAGAACTAAGGCTAAAGTACACACCGTTTTTGTTAAATTTCATCATTTGGTTGAAAGACAATTCGATTATAAGTTGAAATATTTACAATCTGATCAGGGAGCTAAATACAAGGGTTTAATTCCTTACCTAACCAATGCTGGCATACTTTTTAGGCACTCTTGTGCTTACATTCACCAAAAAAATGGTAAGAGTGAAAGAAAACATAGACATATTGCTGAAACTAGCCTTACGCTCCTTATGCATGCATTCATGCCTTTACATTTTTTGTGGTTGGCCTTTGTTAGTAAACTATTTAATGAGGTTGTTAAAGCTGTTAATTCAGTTTAAGAAGTTTGTTAAAAAGTTGTTAAGTCAGTTTTACTGCTGTAACAGTTTTGTATTATGTTAACTTTCTGTTTTACGTTTTTGCTCTGTTTTACTATAAGTATCTTGCTATTGTACTTCTCTTTTAACAAGTTGAATATTCAAAAGAATTTCATATCTATTCTCCTTTGTTCTCCTCTATTTTTCTTCATACCTTTCTCATGGTATCAGAGCCATTGACAAACGTCATAAATGGTTGATCTCTCTCAATTCTCTCTCAATCAAAATACCTCAAGTCACAAGTTGACTTCTAAAACTGAAAGTTCTTTAGTATCTCCAGCCATGGCGTCTTCAACCCTACCTGTTATCTCTCCCAAACTTACCAGAGATAATAATAGATTCTGGAAATCACAGATTCTATTTGCAGCAGGTTCTCATGATCTGGAGGAACATCTCACCGGTTTGATTTCATGTCCAGCCCCCTTTTATCAAGATCCAAAGTGAAAGTTCTGATGGAGTTATAGAAAAGAAACCTAATCCAGCTTATGTTCAGTGGAAAAAGACAAATAAATCACTAGTAAGTTGGCTTCTTGGATCCATATCTGAATCAATGTTTTCTATTGTGTCAAAGTGTCAATTTTTTGCTGAAATGTGGATTGTTTTAGAAAAAGAGTTCCTTACTAAATCTAGATCTAGAACCTTACATATCAAGAACTTACTACAAAGTACAAGGAAAGATAATCTAAGTATTCATGATTACTTCATGAGAATGAAAGGATTTGCTGAAGTTTTATCATCCAGTGGTATAACAGTCACTGATGAAGAATTGTTAAACTACATTCTTAATGGCTTAACTTCAGAATATGACGCTGCAGTAGTAAATATCACCACTAGACTTGAGTCTAGACTTGATCCACTTTCTGTCCAGGAAGCACAGATAATTCTACAAAAGTATGAGTTGAGGTTAGAAAAAGCTAATCTAGTGATGAACTCAATGGTTAATACTGAATTCCAAGGTGGGTTTGTTAATCTTGCCAACCTTACAACTGGTGAGAGTCACAAGAAATATCATAGTGAAAATCACCCTTTCAATGGTGAACAGTCTCGGTTTACACCTATGCCACGTCTTGGTTTTGCATCCCACAATTCAAGTACTCCTCAAGTTGCTCNAGGTTATGTATGTTGTTGTCTATGTTGATGACATATTATTGACAAGAAGTGATGATAAGTTAGTTCAAGATATTGTGCACAAACTGAATCTTGAATTTGCCTTAAAAACCTTGGGTTCTCTTAAGTATTTTTTGGGATTTGGAGTTCAAAGAACAGATTGAGCAGTACATATGAGTCAAGATAAATATGCACGGGATTTACTGCTTAAAATTGGAATGTCAGACTCCAAACCATGCTCCACTCCAATGGCATTAGGAAACAAATTAACATTTGAGGATAGTGAGCCATTTGTCAACCTATCTCTCTACCGGAGTACCATTGGTGCACTACAATACCTCACACTATCCCGGCCTGAGATTGCATTTTTTGTCAACAAATTAAGTCAATTTCTAAAAGCTCCCACTCAACTTCATTAGCAAGCTTGCAAAAGACTTCTTCGATATATTAAAGACATTTCAAATTTTGGTGTCAAGTTCACCAAAATTCAAAGATTTCATCCTGAATGCTTCACTGATGCTGACTTAGGACAGACAACCAACTAGCGGCTGCTACTTATTCCTTGGATCTAACTTGCTGCAATAGAGCTCCAAGAAACAAAAAGTAGTGGCACTATCTTCTACTGAAGCTGAGTATAGAGCTCTTGCTCTAGGTGCAACATAAATAGCCCGGTTTCATAGTTTATTCACTGAAATGGGTCTGCATCTTCCTGAAGTTCCTGTTATATGGTGTGATAATCAGAGTGTTGGCTCACTTGCATCTAATCAAGTTTTTCATGCTCGAACAAAGCATATTAAGTTAGATATGCATTACATCAGAGAACAAATTGCAGCCAAAAAGCTAAAAGTCTGCTATGTCCCCACAGAGCACCAAACCGCAGACATTTTTACCAAATCCTTGTCCATTACGAGATTTGAAGCTCTCAGATATAAACTTACGGTTGTTTCCTCTCTTCTGTAGGAAACCTCAGATTCTAAAGTCACCCCCCCTGATCAAGAAATCTGAGTTATCAACTCTCTCTATTTCAGATTGACTCTGTTGACTCTATAGATAATACTGGTGTTTCATCTAATTAGTTTAATACTGGAGCTTCGTCAGATCAGTTTACTGAAAAGAAATGCTAGATCAGGTTAATGAGAGTGCTGCTGCTAACATGGTTCAGAATTAGACATTAGTATGGTGACTTTGTAAGATAATACTAGTGCTTCATTAGATTAGTTTAATACTGAAGCTTCATCAAATCAGTTTACTAAAAGAACTGCTGGATCAGGTTAATAAAGTGTTGCTGCTAACATGGTTCAGAATTAGAAGTTAGTATGCATGATAAAAAAGGTGGCTTGGTTTATGGAAGGATGTCAGTAAAACACTAAATGGTAGTTAAGATAGTTTAGTTTAAGGGAGGATGTTAGTAAACTATTTAATGAGGTTGTTAAAGCTATTAATTTAGTTTAAGAAGTTTGTTAAAAAGTTGTTAAGTCAGTTTTACCACTGTAACAGTTTTGTATTCTGTTAACTTTCTATTTTACATTTTTGCTCTGTTTTACTATAAGTATCTTGCTAATGTACTTCTCTTTTAACAAGTTGAATATTCAAAAGAATTTAAGATCTATTCTCCTTCGTTCTCATCTGTTTTTCTTCATACCTTTCTCAGCCTTTGATTCATCTGTATTTCTCATAAATAGACTACCGACTTTAGTTCTGAATTTTGTCTCTCCATAATAGACTTTGTTTTGCTGTGAGCCTCTTTACTTAACTATTAAAGTTTTTGGGTGTGCTTATTTCCCATACTTGAGAGATTTTCAAAAACACAAGTGTGTTTTTCTTGGTTATAGCCTTGTGCACAAGGGTTATAAATGTCTCAACTCTGATGGTAAAATTTTTATTACACCTAGTGTTCAATTTAATGAGACAAAGTTTCCCTTCGCGTTTGGTTTCTATTATGATGTGTCCAAGTGTTCCACTTCTTAAAGTTCTTTAGATTCTTCCATTCCTTCACATCTTAAGTCTTAAGTCTCTAGTATTCCTTTTGTTTCAATTCCATCAGCAACTGATAGTAGGTCACAAGTTACTCCTGCAGTGGATTGCCCTCTAGCAAATCCTTCTTCAGTAGTTGGTAAGTCATCTTCTTCTCCTTTGATTGATATTTCTTCTACTTTATCTACTTGTTCTAATTCACCTTTACACCATCCTATACACTCCTCAATATCACCTGTTTCCTCTAGTGATAGTCCCACTCGTGTGCATAATACTAGCACCTCATTATGCATGCCCACTACATCTTCTTCAACTCTATCACCTTGTCCTTTAATTGTTGATCTCACCTCATTTTCTCCCTTGAAACACAAATCTCAACCACAACCAACATTGAAACAGTTGAGTTCACCTAGCTGCCCACTTATTATTGACTTGCACTCATCACAGTTCCCTACTAAAACATGCCCACAAAATATCTCTTCCACCAATACACATCCCCTACAAATAAGAGCCAAGACAGCCTCCCAACGAGTTCTTAGCAACCCAACCTTTCAACACATTATTAATCCTAAAAATACAGCCTCCAAAAACACTGATGGCCTTCAGCCAACATCTAAAAAAACCACTGCTCTTATCATTTCAAAACTTGCTCCTCTATCACCTGCATATTCAAAACCCTCAACAATTATAGAAGCACTGACTAATCCTAACTAGAATAAGGCAATGCAGGAAGAGTCTAATGCTTGAATGGCTAATGATACTTGGGGTATTAGTTCCTAAAACGTCATATATGAATGTTATTGGAAACAAATAGGACCTTAGAACAAAGTTTCATGCTGATGGGAGTTTACAAAAGTATAAGGCTAGATTAGTAGCCAGAGTATTCCAACAAACTCCAAGGTTGGATTACTTTGAAACCTTCAGCCATATCATCAAACCCTCAACTATTCGCATTATTTTCTCTTGCTATCCCAAAAGCATGGGATATATAGCAAATTGATATCAATAATACTTTCCTTAATGGTACTCTAAGTGAAACAGTCTTTATGAAACAACCTAAANCTCCTTCGTTCTCCTCTGTTTTTCTTCATACCTTTCTCAGCCTTTGATTCATCTGTATTTCTCATAAATAGACTACCGACATTAGTTCTGAATTTTGTCTCTCCATAATAGACTTTGTTTTGCTGTGAGCCTCTTTACTTAACTATTAAAGTTTTTGGGTGTGCTTATTTCCCATACTTGAGAGATTTTCAAAAACACAAGTGTGTTTTTCTTGGTTATAGCCTTGTGCACAAGGGTTTATTACACCTAGTGTTCAATTTAATGAGACAAAGTTTCCCTTCGCCTTTGGTTTCTATTATGATGTGTCCAAGTGTTCCACTTCTCAAAGTTCTTTAGATTCTTCCATTCCTTCACATCTTAAGTCTTAAGTCTCTAGTATTCCTTTTGTTTCAATTCCATCAGCAACTGATAGCAGGTCACAAGTTACTCCTGCAGTGGATTGCCCTCTAGCAAATCCTTCTTTAGTAGTTGGTAAGTCATCTTCTTCTCCTTTGATTGATATTTCTTCTACTTTATCTACTTGTTCTAATTCACCTTTACACCATCCTAGACACTCCTCAATATCACCTGTTTCCTCTAGTGATAGTCCCACTCGTGTGCATAATACTAGCACCTCATTATGCATGCCCACTACATCTTCTTCAACTCTATCACCTTGTCCTTTAATTGTTGATCTCACCTCATTTTCTCCCTTGAAACACAAATCTCAACCACAACCAACATTGAAACAGTTGAGTTCACCTAGCTGCCCACTTATTATTGACTTGCACTCATCACAGTTCCCTACTAAAACATGCCCACAAAATATCTCTTCCACCAATACACATCCCCTACAAATAAGAGCCAAGACAGCCTCCCAACGAGTTCTTAGCAACCCAACCTTTCAACACATTATTAATCCTAAAAATACAGCCTCCAAAAACACTGATGGCCTTCAGCCAACATCTAAAAAAACCACTGCTCTTATCATTTCAAAACTTGCTCCTCTATCACCTGCATATTCAAAACCCTCAACAATTATAGAAGCACTGACTAATCCTAACTAGAATAAGGCAATGCAGGAAGAGTCTAATGCTTGAATGGCTAATGATACTTGGGGTATTAGTTCCTAAAACGTCATATATGAATGTTATTGGAAACAAATAGGACCTTAGAACAAAGTTTCATGCTGATGGGAGTTTACAAAAGTATAAGGCTAGATTAGTAGCCAGAGAATTCCAACAAACTCCAAGGTTGGATTACTTTGAAACCTTCAGCCATATCATCAAACCCTCAACTATTCGCATTATTTTCTCTTGCTATCCCAAAAGCATGGGATATATAGCAAATTGATATCAATAATACTTTCCTTAATGGTACTCTAAGTGAAACAGTCTTTATGAAACAACCTAAAGGTTTTGAGAGTTTTCAGTACCCCTTTCATGTGTGCAAGCTTAGAAAGGCACTTTATGGTCTTAAACAAGCCCCAAGGGCCTAGTTTGACAAGCTTAAACAAGCCTTGCTGGACAAAAACTTTGTGAACTCAATTTCTAACTCAAGTTTGTTCATCTACAAAGGCAATTCTCAGGTTTTGTATGCCCTTATTTATGTGGATGACATACTTAATACTGGTTCAAATACATCATCAATTCAACAACTTATTGAAGGATTGAATCAACAATTTGCATTACAAAGTCTTGGATCGGTCTCTTATTTCTTTGGATTGGAAGCAACAAGAAATTTAGAAGGGCTTCACCTAAAGCAAACTAAATATATCACTAATCTTCTTATTAAAACAAAAATGCAAGATGTTCATCCTTGTCCAACACCTATGGCTATTGGAAATAAGTTGTTTATAGGTGACAGTGAGTTGTTCCTAGATCTTAGTCTATATAGAAGCACTATTGGAGCTTTACAATATTTGACTTTAACTAGGCTAGACATAAGCTTTACGGTGAATAATATTGGAGCTTTACAATATTTGACTTTAACTAGGCCAGACATAAGCTTTACGGTGAATAAGCTTAGTCAATATCTTCAAGCACCTTCTAAACTTCAATGGTAGGCCTGTAAAAGAGTGCTAAGATACATCAAAGGCACTCAGTTTCAAGGATTATGATTCAGACTGGCTGCTTTTATGAGTATTGAGTGCTATGTCGATGATGATTGGGGAAGTAATTTAGATTATCGGAGATCCACAAGTGGGTACTGTGTTTTCTTAGGTCCCAACTTGATTCAATAGAGTTCTTGGAAGCAAAAAGTGGTGGCTTTATCCTCCACAGAAGCTAAGTACAGAGCACTAGCACACACAACTACTAAACTAGCCTGGCTGGATAGTTTGTTCTCTGAATTAGGAGTTGCCTTGAGCTCTTCACTAGNCTTGAGCTTCCTTTGTTGGGCTTGGACTTGGAATGGTTTGGGCCGAAATGCTTGGACTCTCTCCCTCCTTGGAACTTGCTCGGGCCGAATTTCCTCCATTGCTTTCCACATTCTACAATCCAAGTGTTTTAGGACTTGGAATGAAACTCTTTGATTCAACCGAATTAGCAAGTGTTTTAGGACTTGTAATTCCTTGTCCACTCACGTTTACAAGTGTTTTAGGACTTGTAAACGTATCACTTGGTACCCTACTTTGAATCTCATGACATTCTTTTTAGGCATCCTTGCCCTCTTACTCACCAACAAAATGGTAGAGTTGAGATGAAGCATGGGCAAATTGTTGAACAAGGACTAACTTTACTTGCCCAAGCCAACATGCCTCTCAAATACTAGTGGCTTGTTTTCCAAACTGCCACTTACCTTATAAACAAACTTCCCTCAACAGTCCTATCCAATCTATCTCCCTTCCAAGTTTTGTTTAAAAAGGTTCCCAATTACTCAATCATTAGGGTCTTTGGATGTGTTGTGTACCATTTCCTTCGACCATATAATTCACATAAATTTGATTTTCACAACAAAAAGTGCACTTTTGTTGGCTATAGCTTGCATCACAAGGGTTATAAGTGTCTTGATCCCAATGACAGGTTATACATTTGTCAAAGTGTGCAGTTTGATGAATTCGACTTTCCTTTTAGTTCACAATCCTTACCTACTACATCTTATTCTGATTCTAATGATCATAGATATCATCAACGTTTACCAACTTGGCACATTCGTCATCCTATTTTACCTTCTAATTTTGGTTCATCCAATTCCAATGTGTCTTCATCACCTTCCAGTCCATCAGCACATGATCAGCTAAATTCTTCATTGACAAAGCCTTTACCCTCATCCAATTCCAATGTGTCTTCATTACTTTCTAGTCCACCAGCACATGATCAGCTAAATTCTTCATTGGCTAATCCTTTACAACCTTCACCCTCATCTGCTTTACCTTTTTCATTTGACACTGTACCATTTCCTAAGCAGTTTTATGCACCCATTCACCTTACTATAGAATTACCTTTTACCAACCTTCCTTCTAAACCTTCTAATATACACCCCATGGTTACTAGATCTAAAGCCAACATCGATAACTCTAATCCGGTACCTTCCAAACCACACATATTCATCTCCTCATCAGTAAATTCCTACCCTAACAAAACTGAACCAATAAGTGTTAATGAAGCACTCTCTCACCTTTCCGAGCAAGCTACAATGAAAGCTGAGTATGATGCTCTTATGTCTAAACAAACTTGGGATCTTGTTCCTACTGAATTAGAAATGAATATAGAGGGTTGCAAATGGGTTTCAAAATTAAATATAATCTCGATGGATCAGTTCAAAAGTTTAAAGCAAGGTTAGTAGCTAAGGGTTTTCAGTAGACCCCTGGAGTGGATTATCTTGAAACTTTTAGTCTGGTAATCAAGTCTTCTACCATCAGAGTTATCTTGAGTTTGGCAGTCACTTATGGATGGGACATCCAGTAGGTAGATGTTAACAATGCATTCATTAATGGGGAATTAGCTAAAATAGTCTACATGGTGCAACCTGAAGGCTTTATTGACTCTACCAAGCCCCATCATGCTTGCAAAGCCTGGTTTGAGAAGCTTAAAAATGCCCTACTCAGTTGGGAATTTGTCAATTTAGTTGCGAACTCCAGCCTCTTCATTTATAGAAAACAACAGCAAGTTATATGTGTAGTAGTGTATGTTAATGATATACTTATCACTGGAAGTGATGATAGTCTCATTCAAGATGTAGTTCAAAAGCTCAATAATCAGTTTGCCCTCAAAACTCTTGGCTCCTTTAAATATTTTCTTGAGTTTGAGGTAAGTAGAAATGAGTCAAGACTGCATATGAATCAAGAAAAATATGCTAGAGATCTACTTGTCAAAACTGGTATGATGGATTCTAAGTCTTGCTCTACCCCTATGGCTATCGGCACCAAGTTAACATTTGAAGACAATGAGCTCTTTGATAGACCAGCAATGTATAGAAGCACAGTTGGAGCTCTTCAATACCTGACCCTTTCTAGACCTGACCTCTCATACTCTGTGAACAAACTAAGCCAGTTCCTAAAAAGCACCAACTAAACTACGCTAGCATGCATGCAAAAGACTCCTCAAGTACATTAAAGGAACTCTAAATTTTGGTGTTAAATTCAATAAAAGTACTAGACTTAACCTGGAATGTTTCACTGATGTTAATTGGGCAAGTGGCATTGAGGATAGAAGGTCTACAAGCGGCTGCTGTTTGTTTATAGGGTCAATTCTAGTGCAATGGAGTTCCAGGAAACAAAAAGTTGTTTCCCTTTCTTCCATTGAAGCTGAATATAGGGCATTAGCTTAGAGATCAACTGAAATTGCATGGTTTCAAAGTCTTTTTTTCATAAATTGGGTAGCATTTGTCTAAAATTCCAGTGATATGGTGTGATAATTAGAGTGTTAGATCACTTGCCCCCAACCCTGTCTTTCATGCTAGAACCAAACATATTGAGTTGGATGCTCATTATGTTAGGGAACAAATTATAGCTCACAAGCTTAAAGTCCAATATGTGCCGAGTGAACAACAAAAGGCTGACATCTTTACCAAAGCATTATTAGCCTATAAATTTGAAATTCTAAGAGAAAAACTCACAGTCACAGCTTCCACTAATTAGTGCTATCATAATCAAATTTGATCTGATTGAGTAGCTGCTAATTTGGTTAATGTGCAGAACTAATGCATAAGTTTCTAGTTGTTGAGGTTCTTGGTTAATCTGCTGATTGGTTTTGGTTGTTTCTTTCTGGTTGATGTGCAGAATTGATGCATAAATTTGGTTGCTGGGATTTTAGTTGTTGAGGTTACTGGTATTTACTGGTATTCAAAATTGATTTGATTAAGCAGTTATTGGCTTTGGTTAATCTGCTGATTAGTTTTGGTTGCTGGTTTTTGGTTGATGTGCAGAATTGATGCATAAGTTTGGTTTGCTAAGGTTTTAGTTACTGAGGTTACTGGTATTTACTAGTGTTCAAAATGAATAAGTTTGGTTGCTGAGGTTACTAGTATCTACTGGTATTCAAAATTGATTTGATTAAGCAGTTATTGGCATTGGTTGACATGCAAAATTAATGCATAAGTTTAGTACTGCTAATGCTAAGTAGCTACTGTTTTTCTCTGCTGAATTCTAGATTGATGGTATTCAAAATTTATTTGACTAAGTAGCTTTGGTTGATGCCTTACTTTCAAATGAAGGCTATAAAAGTAGTTTAGTACTATTGATATGACTAAAGAGAAATGTTGTCTTAGTTACTCTGCTACTACTTTGATGCAAGAACTATTATGTTGCTATTATCTAATTTCACATTCAACCTGTAAATTGTTACTTTGGTTCACTTCATTGCTGCTATTACTAAAGTGAAATAAGGTCTCAGTTAATGTGATGATGATAAAGTTTGTTTACTACAATTTGGTTATGATCAATAGCACACAAGTTTCAGCTCAATGAAGAAAGAATTCAATCCCAGCTTAGTTTGAAGGGGAATGTTAGTAAAGATGGAAATCAACCCCAGCTTAGTTTAAGTGGGGATGTTAGTAAAGAAGTGTATTAATTGTCGTTAGTGTGCTAACTGTTAATTGTGAACTTTAACAGTTAGTTGTTGTTCATCTTTTCGCTCTTCACTTTACTCTTTTGTATAAAAGCTATTGTATTGTACCAATTTCATTAACAATCAATATAACAACTTTTCATTCCAGAATTTTCTCTCTTTTTTGTTGTCCTATTCGATCCCCTTTCAAGCCACGTCTCCACCACCCTCTCTTCACCAGAGTTTTCAACTAGCAATGCAAGATGAAAGCCAACGTCAGTTGAACTCTGACAGAACACCATCGGATTCAATGGCGCTGGCAGGGTTGAGGGAGAAGGGTTATCAACAACGGATAGGGCAACATAAAGGTGAAAAACCTTCTCTTATATATGACGAGATGAAGGGCTCATATTCAATCTCGTGATCTGATAGCCAGAAACTCATCGCATTTTTATATGCATCTCATGGCTCCAATCGTGCCACGGTACGCCATGGGTCAAACAAGTCAACTTCTTGGTCAAATAGATCTAGAAATGGGTCAATCGGGTCGAGAAATTCAAGATCCAATAAAAGCCAATTGTATTGTGATTATTGCAAAAGAAGAAATCATGATCGGGACCATTGCTGGAGACTAATGGTCGTTTGCATTCGAACAACAAAGACAGAAATGGTAATTCTTCTTTTTTCCAAGTTGATTCTCTTGGAAATCAATCAGTACCCACTCTAAATCCAGAACAATATAATCAATTGCTCCAGTTGCTAAACAATGTCCCGCATGCTCCCACCATATCTTATGCAGGTACCTCTTACAGTTTTTATCTACTCACAATTGATATGTGGATTATTGATTCAGGGGCTAGTGATCACATAATTTGTCACCAAAAAATTTTCACCACTATTTCCACTACCTCATCCACTTATGTTCGTATGCCAAATGGGAATATCACACCAACCACTCATATAGGGACTGTCTAATTATCTACCACTTTATCACTTAAAAATGTGGTATGTGTTCATGCGTTTCATTTTAACCTCATCTCAGTATCCAAAATATGTGAAGACAATAGTTGCACTATAGAGTTTTGTCCTAACACATGTAAATTTCAAGACCCTTTGACTAGGAAACTGATGGGCTTAGGTAAAGTTAATAAAGGTCTATACTACTGGGCACCCGCTGAGTCTATTAAAACTTTTCCTACTTGTATTCCAAATAAAATTTTCAATTGTAATATGATGATTAATAAAAATTCTTTTATTCTTCATCAAAGATTAGGTCACAGTGCAACTATCCCTCAACCTCAGTGTCTTATATGTTCATTGGCTAAACAAGCCCGCATTACCTTTCTGTATAGCACTTCCATTACAACCTAACCTTTTCCTTTAATTCATCATGAAAGCTCTTGCACATATATACCACAACAAAATGAGATTGTTGAAAGAATACACCGCCATCTACTTGAAGTAGCCTGTGCCCTTAAACACCAAGCCCATATACCCGTTTCCTTTTGGGGAGATTGTGTGATCACAACCACATACCTGATCAACCACATGCCAACTAGAGTTCTTCATGGTTAGACTCCTTATGAGAAGTAAATTCAAGAACCACTAGCTCTTGACCATCTCTGAGTATTTGGCTGCCTTTGTTATGCTACCACCCTTGGCTCCCATGACAAGTTTGGTACCCGAGCTACCCACTGTATATTTATGGGATATCTTATGCTTTAGAAAGTTTACAGGCTATATGATCCAGTTGAAAACAGGTTCTTGATCTCCAAAGATGTGTTTCATAAAGACATTTTTTCATTTGTCGTAAACGACAGTACTGCATCTACATCACCCAAACTGGTTCCTGAAGATAATATCCAACCAGACCCTCTATTTACTATGATGCTGGTTCCTCTGGTTCCTCAGCCCGACCCCACTACCTCTGATTCTGATACAACAACCACTAATGATCCTCAGGTAGCATCACCTATTCAGATTCCTACTACTAGTTCCCCACCCGGGTCCCTTATTCTAGTTGTTTCCACACCAGGATCCACTGTTCCAATTCCAGCTATCCCCACACCCTACAGTAGTCGGCAGACTCGGTCACCAATCTAGACAACAGATTATGAGTGCCCCACTATTTCAGATTCCTTAGGTATGTTATATCCTACCTCCAATTATGTGAGTTATATATGATCGTCTCTCTCCTGTACACAGAGTCTGTATCAGTCACATCTCTGTCGATTAACCATTAGTTACTCAGATGTTGTTCAATACTCTCACTAGCGTCAAGCAATGGCTGATGAACTTACTGCTCTAACTCAGAATCATACTTGGGATCTAATGCCTTGTCCCTCTCATAGAAATCCCATTAGCTGTAAACGGATCTACAAAATCAAGCACCATGCTAATGGATCCATTGAACATTACAAAGCTCGATTGGTGGCTAAAGGCTTCACTCAGCATGAGGGCTTTGATTATCAAGAGACTTTCTCACCAACAGCCAAACATGTCACTGTTCGTACTTTCCTTAGACCATCTCCAACCACAAACACCAAATTGGTGTGATTTTGGGTGTATTTCACTATTGCATCTCCAACCCATTGCACCAAATATTACACCAAAAAGAATATTCCTTAGAATATTCTCTTTCTTTTTCTTTCTATTAATAATCAACAATTAATCTATTTCACTAATTATTTTTGTATAGACTAATTAAATATTGGGAATGATATTTTATTAAATAATAATTACTTTGAAAATTATACTAATTTAACAAAATTAAGCATTTATTTAATCAAATAAACATTACATTTAATATAAAAAAAATTACATCTAATATAAAATGCTACCAAATTAAAAAAAAAAAAAAAAAAGACAGCAACAACACAAAGGTAAAATTCCATATTGATAGTAATTTAATTTTCTGAATTAGTATATTCTTCCCACAAATGATCAATTTAATTTTCCAGATTATTTTGAGTTATTGTAGTTTAATATTTGCATTAAATAAAGTTTTGTTTTTAATTTTTCATCATTTTTTGAATTATATAATTATTATGAATTTATTATTATAAATATTAATATAAATAATAATTAAATTAACATAAATACAAATAACAAAAATAAGAAAAGAAAATATATTTTATAGTAGATGAATAGTGCCACACCAAATTGGTGTGGATGAATAGTGTTACACCAAATTTGGCGTTACACTATTCACTTACACCAATTTGGTGTAGTTTTTGGTGTTGGGTTGGAGCACATTTTCCACACCATTTTGGTGTAAAACACCAAAATTTTGTAGGGTTGGAGATGCCTTTACAATAGTTTTCGTCCGTGACTAGCCTCTCCATTAAATGGATGTTCACAATGCCTTGTTTCATGGTGATCTTCATGAAGAAATTTATATGGATCTTCCTCCCGACATTCGCAAACAGGGGGAGAATACAATATGTCATCTACAAAAATCCCTCTATGGCCTCAAACAAGCATTTCAACAATGGAATGAGAAATTCAGCAAAGCTCTCACTGGCATAGGATTTGTTCAATCCAAACATGATTATGCACTATTACTTAGCACAAAGGTAAAACCTTTATTGCTCTAATCATCTACGTAGATGACATCCTTATTAAAGGAAATGATGAAGTAGGCATCAAATCCTTGAAAGAGCATCTCAACAAACAATTCTGAATAAAAGATCTTGGAGAACCAAAATATTTCCTAGGAATTGAAATTGCAAGATCCCAAGTAGGAATATCTCTCAGCCAAGGGAAATAAGTCTTGGAACTGATTTCTAATTCTGGGCTATCAGGATGCAAGCCCAATATTATTCCAATAGAATAAACACCAAATTGACTACTCAGGAATACCGCAATGGGATATCATCTACCGAAGTTGATCCACCTCTTGAAGACCCCATAAACTATAAAATACTTGTTGGGCGATTAATCTACCTCACCATGACTCGCCCAGACATCAGTTATGTGGTCCACATCCTTAGTCAGTTCACACATGGGCCTAAACAATCTCACGTGGAGCTGTAATAAAGGTTCTGAAATACTTAAAATGATATCCTGGCTTAGGTCTCCTCCTTCCTCGAGACAAAGGTTTGAATATCACAACTCATTGTGACTCAGACTGGGCCACATGTCCAATGACAAGAAAATCACTTATAGGATTTTGCCTCAAGCTAGGGGGAACTCTTATTTCTTGGAAAACAAAGAAACAATCAAGAGTATCTCTTTCTTCAACAGAGGTAGAATACAGAGCCTTGGCAAAGACGGCATGTAAGATCGTCTAGATTACGGGATTATTAAAGGACCTAGAAGTACAAGTAAGCCGACTGGTTCTTTTATACTATGACAACAAGGATGTAAATGACATAATAGCAAATCTAGTATTCCATGAAAGAACAAAACATATAGAAATTGATTGCCACTTTGTCAGGAACAAAATACAAGAAGGGGTAATTAAGACTTTACACATTCGTACTTCAGAACAACCAGCATACATCTTCATAAAGCCATTATGCAACAAACAACATTCATATTTACTTAGCAAGCTTGGGGTTTTCGACATCTACAAACCATAAGCTTGAGGGGGAGTGACGAAATATGGAATGCCTTTATTATTGATTTCCCTTGATCTCTACTGGCTAAGATTAAGGAGTGATTAAGGTTTCAATCAATCAACTTAATTCATGTGGTTGATTGAACAATTATAGGGACTTTGTATTTATTATTTTCCTTCTTTACATTTACAAAATTGTATAAATTGGCCAATTGTACAACCTTACGATAAACTGAATAAACAAAATTCTTCTCTCTTTCTTTTCTCTTGGGCATACTCTGGTAGTGTCATTATCTTGAATTGCTTCTCTTTGTCTTTCTCTCTATCACTATCTCGATTCCTTACAAATATTACATTAGCTTGATAAATAGTATGAATTTTGAAGAGAAAACTATGTATTTTTTAAACCTTCAGATAGTCATTTAATAATATTACCCTGAATCTAACTGTCTGATTTGAGATTTTTTTAATTTTAAGGTAAATAATTGCCTAAATTATTCGGCAAATTAACAAATTGTTATATCTACATTTACATGAAACTTATAACTTTTAATGTACAAAGAAGTGATCATACCTTCTGATTCTGCCTGTGAAGAGAAAGAAATAACCGAATATTGAGTTGATATCACTAGATTCCTATAGCTTGTTTCTTTGAGCTCCTTAGAAATTCATGCGCATGTATAAGCATTTTGTGTAGTAGATAGTGAACTTATACTCTGGACAATAACGATAGATCATGTCAGATTATTGGTTTATGAAATTAGATATGTTGCCACGATTGTCATATTGTATTGGAACAACTTGTGGTGCAAATTGTTGAAGAAAAAACCTTTTGATTCATGCCCATCTTTCTTTTTGGCTAATCATTGTTGATGAAAATAAATGTTCACATTGCTTTTTTGACTAGTTGAGGGTGATTAGTTGGAGTATTTGCTTTCTAGGAAAAATGTGTCAGCACATGGGTGTTGGATATGATTCATACTTTGCAAGGCTTGAAGTCCCCTACGCAGACACATCCGGGGCAGTGCCCCCATCATAGTAAGTCCAATTAGTAATTGGACAATTCAGGTTAGATTTGAGTAAGTCCAAATGGGGTAGGGTTTTCTATTATATGATTGAATAGTGAGAAACCAAGGGTTTAAGATAAAATAAAGAGAAAGAGCTACCGTCACTGTAGAGTGTAATTTCTGCAGAGTTCTAAACTTAATAAAAAAATCTGTATTTGAATGTTGGACATAGTTCCTTAATCGGAACGAACTAGGGTAAATCAAGTCATATTTACTTTTCTGTTTTATGTTATTGCGTGTGTTTGTATGTGGTTTCAACAATGGGCAATACATTGGGTCCTTTATTGCATAAATTAGAGGAAATGAGGAAGGAATTGCATGTTAAATTCAATTTTACTCTATCACAATGACAAGAAGTTTAGGAATTGCCTTAAGCCTAAGGGACTACACTACCAAAAAATGTTAAGATATGATTATTGAAATCTATCAATATTAATTTTTACTGAAAAAACCACCAAGTAGTTAACTAGGACTTTTGGGTTTATTACTCAAGAGGTCTTGAGTTTGATTCCCCTTAGTTGCTAATAAGGGTGGCCACTAGAGGATTAGTCGAACTTCAACCTTTAGGCCTTGGAGGATTAGTTGAGGTGTGCGCAAGCTGGCTTGGACACCTCTAATTGTAAAAAAAAAAAAAATTACTGAAAAGGTATTTTATATAAAGTACCTTAGTAATCTCTTAATGTAAATCACGTATAATTTTTTTTATTATTTTTTTTTGTTTAATATATCGATGAAATGCATGTTTGATTTATGATTCAAAAATAGGTTTAAAAAACTAAAATAGGATTCAAATTTTAGTTGTATCTTATATTTTTAATATTTGGAAATGTGTTTGATATGATTTTTTAAAATTGTTATCTGATTAAAAATAATAGAAAACTATTAAAACAATATTTAATCGTTTTTTTTATTTGTACTAGCTTTTAAGATTGTATCCGAAAACTGTTTTTTGAATTATTTCAAATCATTTCTAGAAAGTTGTTGTATCTCTTGTTTTTAAAAACAAAAATCTACATCTAAATTCTATATCAAATAGGCCATTAGTTATTATCTTTCTTTAGTTATTATTAAGATCTAGAGTGAAATTTTGGAGATAATGTTGTTAGTTTCTGAAATTAAAACAGAGTGATTTTGCATTTGACCAGTATATATATATATATATATAAGCTTTCTTTTCTTTTATATGATGTGTTGGGTCCAAGCTACTTTAATAATATAGCTATATTAATCATACTATATCATTAGCTTTCTTTCAGCTTTTTTTTTTTTTTTTTTTTTTTTTGGGGGTGACCAAGGGTGTCCGGGCTACCTTACGCGCACCTCAACTAATCCCTCAAGGCCCTAAAGTTGACAACCGGGTAAATCTCCTCAATGGCCACCCCTATTGGCAACCCAGGTAGATCGAACTTAGGACCTCTTGAGTAATACACCCAAGAGTCCTTGTTGATCGCTGAGCCACCCACTGGTGGTTAGCTTTCTTTTTGTTGATATTATTGAGTATAATAGAGTAAGGGTGTTTTTGTAAGAATTGCAAATTTTTTCCAATACAATGCGTTTTGAATTGTTATATAATAATAGATATGCCCGTTTTTGTAACTAACTTTCATTAAAGAAATAGATTCCATTTTTTCCAATTCTGAGAGCTTCAACTACTCTCTTGTGCTTTCTCTGTTCTTTTCTTGCTTTTCTTTTCTGTTTTCTTCAAGAATCTTCATGGTATCTGAGCTATAGACATATGTCAAATGGCTCAAATTAATCTTGAGTTTTCCAATGCTGCATTAAAATCATAAGGTGAACAAATTGGTAATGCAAGCACAAACAGTCTGGTTGTTCATCCTTCACTTTCCACACTTTTAGTCGTGCTTTTGGAGAAGAACTATGGTTACTTGAGATCGTAGAACTTTCCTGCTCTTGCATCTCACGGTCTTGATGGCTTCATCGCTGGTTAGAGTATCTGTCCACCTATGTTTCTTGCTGAGAAATCTATAGATTTAGAGGAAGTAATAAAGAAACCAAACCCTAAGTACTTTAATTGGAAAAGACTAGATCAATCTTTAGTTAGCTGGTTGTTTTCTTCAATATCTAAATCAATGTTCAAACATATAGCTAAATGTGTGAGTTCATACGAAATCTGGAACACTTTAGAGTTACACTTTCAGTCCTTTTACAGGGCTAGAACATTGCATCTATAGAATATGTTACAAAATACTAAAAAGGATGCTTTAAGTGTAAATGAATATGTTCTCAAAATGAAGGAGATAGGAGATGAATCAGTTGCCAGTGGTGTTAATCTTGGAGATGAAGAGTTACTTTTGTATATTTTAGACGGTTTTGGCCCTAAATATGATGCTATAGTTGCTAGTTTGACCTATAATAGTGGTACAGCAAGCATTCAAGAAGCTTTTTTTATGCTTCATATGCAAGAAATGAGATTGGAACATCAAAATAATGCTTTGACAAATTTTCATGAGCATCTAGTATCTGCTTTATTTGCCTCCAAACAACATGGTTCTCTTGATCCTACTACGTGACTTTTTCTACATACTATTAATCTAAACCTACTGTACTGCACTCTTTCAACCCATTTCCAAAATTTGGTACTCAACACCACCCTACTACTAATGTTCCTGCTCCTATTCTATCTCATTTCACAAAGAATAGTGGTGCTCCTATAAACAGTGGTTATCAAGGACAACTTGTGATTGGAAATAATGGTTATCAAGGGTCGAATTTCAAACCTTTTGCTCATGATCATGCTCAAAATTTCCGAGGCGAAATGTCACAATTTAGTAATAACATGGTGAAAGGCAGAGGTAGAGGCCGAGGATACTTCAAACCAAAGTTAGTGTGTCAAGTTTGTGGGAAGACGAGGCACTCTAAATTACAATGTTATCATTGTTTTTATTAGGAATATCATAGCTTGAATGGTTCCTTTTACAGTCACCAATCCTCATATAATCAACAACCACAGTCTACTACTAATTATAGTGTACCAAGTGCTTCCGTTAATAATTGTTTTGCTACTAATTACAATGTACCAGGTGCTTCAGTTAATAATCTTTCTGCTAGAGGATCCACTGAATCTGCTCAAGCTCTAATCATAACTAACTACACGCCAAATCCTGTTCATTTTCCCAATACTTCATTCCTTGGTTTTCATGATCATTTAGCTTATGTACCTCCTAGACCAAATAACTATACTGTCTCCACTTTCTTATGTCCAGGAAATTATCAAGCTAATCATGTTAATCCACTACAGATGACATGTGTTGACTCTACCTCAAATCATTCCTCTAATTTTCTGGTAATACATCACTACAAGCTAGATCTTCTTATCAGGCAGTAGCCACTCCACATACTATTCAAGATCAGTCCTAATATATGGACTCTGGCACCTCCAATCACATGGTTGCTAATTCATCAAATTTGGTTCTAAAATCTACCTATCTAGGAGGTTCTAAGATGCAAATTGCTAATGGGGTGTCTATCCCTATTACTCATACAGGTATGCTAATGGTATCTTCATTTGATACTAATGGACTAATTCATCTTAGGGATATTCTTTGTGTTTCACAAATTGCAAAAAACTTGTTAAGTATATCACAAATCACTAAGGATAATAATGTGATTGTTGAATTTCACTCTGACCATTGCTTGGTGAAGGACAAAAACAATAAAGATGTGTTGCTTCGGGGCACAAAGAAAGATGGCTTATATCAACTTGAATTGACAAAGTCTCTTAGTCCACTTGAGAAGTCTGCCTCTTGTTCTTCTACTCCAACCGCTGCAATATTACTTTTTGCCTTAATATTGCCTTCTGCAATTCATTTTACTCTTAACACAAAAGTCGTTACCGCATTTCCTACTACTGTATCATCCTCAAATAAATGTCTTAGTAATAATGCAAACTCAGATTTTCTGTTGTTGTGGCATGCAAGATTAGGCCACCCTAATAGTAGAACACTTCATGCTGTCTTGAACAAGTTAAATGTAAAGCAATCTTTGTCCAACAATAAAAGCTTCTTTGGTGAAGCATTTCAATATGGGAAGGTGCAACAATGTCATTTTCCTGTATCAAAATCTAGAGTAGCAGCTCCTTTAGAGATAATAAATTCGTACCTATAGGGTCCAGCTCCTATAAACTCTTGTGAGGGATATAAATACTATATCATATTTGTTGATGATTTTAGCAGGTTCACTTGGATATATCCTTTGAAACTTAAATTCGAGGCCTATGCTGCTTTTGTACAATTCCATTGTTTTGTAGAAAGACAATTGGATTTTAAAATAAAGTGCTTGTAAACTGATTGGGGAGGAGAGTATAAAAGTTTTACTGGTTATTTGTAGAAACATGGTATTATGTTTAGGCATTTGTGTCCTCTTTTACACTAGCAAAATGGCAGGGTTGAAAGGAAACACAGATCAATTACAGAATTCGGTTTATCCTTATTGGCTCATGCTAGTATGCCATTGAAGTATTGGTGGGCAGCCTTCAACACATCTACATATTTGTTGAACAGAATGCCTCACTCAGCTCTTGATTTTGTGTCTCCATACTTCACTTTGTTTTATCAAGAACCTATATATATTGACTTGAAAGTATTTAGGTGTAGTTGCTACCCTTATCTTTGACCCTATAATAAGCACAGACTATCTTACCACACAGAGAAATGTGCCTTTTTGGGGTACAGTCTCTCTCACAGAGGCTACTTGTGTCTTGCTTCTACTGGGAGGATATATGTTGTTAAGCAAGTGAAATTTCATGAGACAAATTTTCCATTTAAATCTGGTTTTAATCACTTTACACCTTCAAAGGACTCTGATTCATCTAGTGAAAATCATATCAACTCACTTGCATCTCCTTGGATATTTCCACATCCTACTTCAAATTCAACTAATCTTTGCTTTGTTTTGAATTTAGTTACTAGTCAATCTCATACTAATTTTGTCTCTGAACATGTACCATCTTTATCTCACAGTCAACCAAAGACATCTACCACTGCTCATTTGCAACAGTCATCAATGGATACTCCAATCTCATGACCACTATTCACTCTAAGTCATCACCTGCATCTCTATAGAAGTCTTCTGGTGCTACTCTAGTACTTATAACTTCCCCAGAATCTCTGTATAAACAAAGTGAAGATCTTCTATACAGTTCTTCCCGTTCAACATCTCCTCAAGCTCAAGATTTTCTAGGAATTCGGTTAGAAGTCTTAGTATTGTGTCCTCCAAATAAAACTTCTCATAATTTAGCTCTCAACACTCATCATATGCTCACTTGGTCTAAAACTGGTTCACTTCGTCCAAGAGCTTTTATGACAACTAATTCTATTCTCTCAGAACCAAAAACTGTGACTGAAGCTTTACTTAGTCCTGAATGGAAACTAGCTATAGATTTTGAATACCAAGCCTTGTTGAAGAACAACACATGGGATCTTGTTACTTATGAATAAGGGGTGAATGTTGTTGGAAGCAAATGGATTTTTAAAACAAAACTAAACTCAGATGGCTCTCGTCAAAATTACAAAGTCAGGTTGGTAGCCAAAGGCTTCTAGCAAACCCCTGGCCTGGATTACTTCGACACCTTCTCACCAGTGATTAAAGCATCTACCATTTGAATAATGCTCTCCTTGGTTGTTCATCACAACTGGAAAATTCAATAGTTGGATGTAAATAATGCATTCTTAAGCGAAGAATTAACAGAGACTATGTTTATGGTTCCTCCTAAAGGCTATCATGTTGCTTCTCACAAGAAGAGTTCACAACAGGTTTGTCGGTTGAATAAGGCTCTATATGGGCTCAAGCAAGCTCTTTGAGCTTGGTTTGATAAGCTGAAGTCTGCAATACTTGACTGGGGTTTTGAAAATTATGTGTTAGATGTGAGCTTATTCTATTATAAAAATGACACTAAGGTTATGTATTTCCTGGTTTATGTAGATGATATTCTTGTCACATGTAATGATAATTTGCTTATGTCTCAGTTAGTAACTGGTTTAAACAGCAGATTTTCGCTTAAGAATCTTGGTGAAGTACAATACTTCCTTGGCTTTGAAGTTCAACGTAATGATACTAGTTTACTACTTACACAGACCAAGTATGCTCAGAATTTACTTATCAAAGCAGGTATGGAGAAATCAAAACTGTGTACCACTCCTATGGCTACTAATTTGAAGCTTGGAAATGAAGAGAGTAAAGTCTTTGATTAGCCTACTTTGTACAGAAGTGTTATAGGTGGTTTACAATATTTAACCTTGTCCAGACCTGATTTGGCTTTTACAGTTAACAAACTCAACCAATTCTTGCAGTAGCCTACTAAAGCACACTGGATAGCATGTAAATGAGTTCTCAAATATGCGAATGACACCCTTCATCATGGCTTGGTTTTTAACAAGCAAAGATCTCTCACCTTAGAAGCCTTTGCGGATGCAGATTAGGCTAGAGATGTAACAGACAAGAGGCCTACCAACGGCTATGTTATGTTTCTTGGTGGTAATCTAGTGCAATGGTCTTCTAGAAAATAGAAGGTTGTATCATTATCATCCACTGAAGCTGAGTATAGATCTCTCAGCCAAGCTAATACTGAGTTAGTATGGATTCAGAATTTGTTTAAGGAGTTGGGAATTCACATCAATAATGTTCCAATCATTTGGTGTGACAACATGAGCGCAGGAGCTTTATCTTCCAATCCTGTCTTTCATGCTAGGACAAAGCACATCGAAATTGATGTGCATTTTGTCAGAGAATTGGTTACTAAAAAGGTTTTACATGTACAATACATTGCCTCTAAATATCAAATAGCAGACTTGCTCACCAAAGCTTTGCCTACTGCTAGATTCGATATGTTGAAGAACAAGCTGAATGTTGTATCAAAACTACCAATTAGTAATTGTGCAGAGGTCAATGATGTTAGTACATGATGTTAGTGGTTAGTGTGTTACTTGGTTAGTATGCAGTAGTGCAGCAATGTATTGTGCAGTTTACACTATCTGGATAGTATGAAGAAATTGTTTAATATGCAAGGGTGTTGCAGTAGTGCAGTAATTGGAATTGTGCAAGTTAGTTAGTGTTTAATTTGATGCTATTAGTATGCAATAGTACAGTAATTGGAAATTGTGCAAAATTAGTTGGTGTCAATTTTGGTAATGTTAGTGTGTAGTAGTGTCTCTACAGAATTTTAAATGTAACTGATGATTGGTGTGAATTCAGGTAGATGCAGAAGCTAAAAGGTGTTTTGGTCTAGTAAGGGTGTTACAATAAAGATAGTGTGGTACTGTGGAAAATTTGTGAATTTGATTTGGTGGTAAAGCAGTGTTGTGGTATGATGAAAAGTAACTTGAATGAACAGTAGTTTGTGTAATATTCATAGTATGTTCTGCTTAAGGAAGCATATTAGCATAGAGAAGTTAATAGAAAGTACTAAAGTACTAAGAGACTTTAGTTTAAGGGGGAATATTGAGTATAATAGAGTAAGGGTGTATTTGTAAGAATTGGAAATGTTTTCCAATACGGTGTGTTTTGAACTGTTATATAATAACAGTTTGCCGGTTTTTGTAACTAGCTTTCATTAAAGAAACAGATTCCAATTTTTCCAGTTTTGACAGCTTCAAGTACCCGCTCGTGCTTTCTCTGTTCTTTTCTTGCTTTTCTTTTATGTTTTCTTCAAGAATCTTCAAATATGATGTGATCATCTCATTTGTTGTGAAGATTTTAGGCAATTTTATTTAATAATAGCTTAGATATGGTCTGGAAACTTGTGGTATGTAACCTCATTACGTGTCATGTGGATTTCATTGAGCAAAAAAGGAAATATCTCTAGCCTATGTGTAACTCTATGTATATGTTAATATGTGTAATTCAAATAAATTAATGATAAGTTTATGATATGCTATTTGTATTAGATAAACATGCTTGCAGTTTATTATGTTAGATAGATCCTCTTTACAAGAGAGTTTCATGTGGGTGGCTGAGTGGTTCGATAAGGATATTGCGTGTATTACTCAAGAGGCCTTAAGTTCAAATCCCTTATTGATTGCTAATAGGGGTAGTCAGGAGCTCTTACCCGACTGATAGTTCTAGGGTTTTAGAGATTAGTTGAGGTGCGTATAAGCTAGTTTGGACACTTTTGATCATAAAAAAAAAAAAAAAAAAAAAATTCTTGCTCAATGATAGCTTCATGATAGCTATTCGTATCAGATTCACTTTTAATTCATGAATCAAAAATTACATTTAAATACATTAAAAATTATAAGTTAGAATAATTATAGAAAGTTCAAATAGTAGCTATGCTCATGCATAATAACTTCATAATAGTTTAACGCACAGGACAAGCCAGTTCCATCCAATTAGTCGAGGGTAATTAGCTGGAATGGTTGCTTTCCAGGCAAAATGTGTCAACACTTGGGTAATAAAATGGGTCCTTTATTTAGTAAATTAAAGGAGATGAGGAAGGAATTGCATGTTAAATTCAATTTTCGTCGATCACAATGACTAGAAGTTCAAGAAATGCCTTAAGCCTCTGAGGCAGATTCCCGATGTGAGGAGCCGGCATTGGAGTTCGCCAACTACACCAATGAGCAGCTACGTGAGCTTAGAAAGTTTATACCCCAACTTAGAATGCACCAATATATGGATGTGTTCTCTGACATTAATTTCTTGATTTGAGTTTTTACATGAACAAATAAAAACTTGTAATTGGTATTTTATTACACACTAAAATATGTATCATTAAGTTTGTGGCTTCGTAGTGCTTCATTTTGTTGTGAAACTAATTTGTCTTTGTAGTCCCTCATTAGGATTACACCAAAACATACTCGTTTTAATGTAATATACTTTTAAATTAATGTTCTATGTCATTTGATCTTCACCTTTGTTGTTTATTGGTCCAATAACTAAAAATGAATGTAAATCTACTCAAATATAATACCATATAAATAAACTTCATCTACAAACTTTTAAATACAATTTAACAAATAGACCGCACATATTGACAATAATACCATACAACAATGAAAATAGTAATCACACTAGTTGTTCAATATACGAAGATGAAAAAAAGCAAAATACCACATCACTTCGTATACAATCCTACCCTTTCACTGAAAGATGTGAACAAATTTTTTAAAACTCATAAAATCTTACAATCTTGATTCTTACAGAGAACTAAATGAAATTCAAGTCAGACGCTCTCAACTTTTGCTCAATTATATTATCTAAACGCTTTGTAATTTTACGTGTAAGATCATTTTTCCAATCAACAATTACACATTTCCCGAAACAATACATTGTTGTCCATTACAGATTGATCATTTTCTACCTTTGCCTTATATACCTCCAAAATATTGCTTAAATAATGGTGTGGACCAAACAAAAATTTTCAGGGGACTAAAAAGAACATAACTCTATATATCCAAGGGTGGAACAAAGACTTGTTTTCAGTGGGCTAAAAATGTAATTTTCAATAAATAATGGGGCCACATGTGAGGCTACATTTATAGGATCTAAAATGCTAAGTTCAAAACCTGGGGTGGCTAAAAAAGCTGCACTTATAGGGACTAAATTGATAATGTGGGACCACCCAGGGCCTGAAAATTTTATGATTTTTTTTTTCTTTCTTCAAATTTTATATTATTCCTTTGCAACTTTAAGTTTCATTGCTTGCTAGCATTTGAATTGTTTTGTGATAAAATGTTGTTTTATTATCTTCTGTATTTTAATTTTTCTGAATAATAATTATTAAATATGTTAGCTTGTGACTGTTAGGATTAAGTCTAACGATGATGTTCTGAGGTTATAGAACAGTTTAAAGCTCTGTCATTTTGAGTAAGCAAGTAGCTGAGAATTCAGCTCCAAAATGATGTCGTTTAATGTCTGTAAAATCAGTTATAAAACTGATTCTTGTACCAGTTTTTAGTTAGTGAGTTCAATACATAAATCAGATAGCCAAATTCGTTTTTGCTTCTTCTTCTTTACTCCCAACCGATTCTTGCAAACCCTAGTCTTTACATGGTATCAGAGCCCAGGTTCAATTGCACTGAGTGTTTGACCAGCGGGTGAGGAGTTAGAGTCGAGAACTACCTCTAATAACAGACATGACCCAACATATGGGCTTGACCATGAGGGGAGTGTTAGAGTCCCACACCGACTAGGCACAGTCAAGCCTACTGGTTTATAAGAGGAGGTAATCCTCCCATTCAACAAAGCCTTATTGGGTGAGGAGTCAGGCCCACCTCGAATTCTATCATGGTATTAGAGCCAGCCGCATTTGAGCTGAGTGATTGACTAGCGATGGGCTGCCAAACTACCTCCATTCATAGACAAGTGGACCATATGGGCTTGACCGTGAGAGAGAATGTTGGAGATCCCATATCGACTAGGCATGCTCAAGCCAATGGGTGGGAAATCCTCCTACTCAATAAGCCCTTTTGGGTGAGGAGTTAGGCCCAAAAACCAACAAGTGGTATCAAAGCTCACATTCAGCATGCTGCATAGACAGAATGCTGAATAACTCAATCAATAGCTTAGTCAATCTTGTCCCTTCAGCAATTTCCTCCAGCCTCCAAGTTATCAACCCAAAACTCACTAGAGACAACTACAATTTTTGGCGATCTCAGGTGCTATTTGGAGTAGGAGCTTATGAGTTGGAGTATCACTTAACAGGTTTAGTTCCCTGTCCCGCCCCTTTGATACTGGAGTAATGTGATAATACTAAAAATATTGTTGATAATCAAACTGATGAATTGGTTACAAAAGAAAAGATTAATCCAGCCTATACTTTATGGAAACGAACTGATAAATTTCTTGTAAGTTGGTTGTTAGCATCTATCTCTGAAAATGTGTTTAGAGTTGTTTCTAAGTGCCAATATGCTGCAAATATCTGGTTGCACTAGAAAGGGAATTCATAACTGACTCTAAAGCTCGTGCACTTCACCTAAAAAATTTGCTTCAAAATACCAGTAAAGACAGTCTCAGTATCAGTGATTACATTAGGAAATTGAAAGGGATAGCTCACAGTTTATCAGCTAGTGGCCCAATTGTCTCTAAAGAGGATTTACTTCAATTTATTTTAGATGGGCTAGGACCTGAGTACGACACGGTGGTTGTTAATCTTACATCGTGATTAGAGTCCAAAACTGATTTAGTTTCATTGCAGGAAGCACAATATCTCTTACAGAAGTATGAAATAAGATTGGAAAAAATTAATTTGGTTGAGTTTCATAGCAGCTCTGCTCACACTACAGCTACTGTCAATGTTAACTCCACTATTACACCTAATAGTAATCATTATATGGCTGCTAATCAAATCAATACACTGCCCAATTTTGGTCCATCATTAAACGCACTAGGAAATCACAATCTGCAAGATGTCTATCCTGTTGCTGCTGCACAGATAGGACAATCCAGTTCTGGTGCTCAAATTGGTCAGCAAGGTTTTTCAGAGTTTAACAATAACTTTGGAACGAGCTATGGTAACTTTAGTTCTTTCATACCTGCTCAATTCAATAATTATGGCAGAGGCCACGGAAGAAACAATGGCAGAGGTAAACCTGTTTGTCAAGTGTGCAATAAACCTAGACATATTGTTGTTTAGTGTTATCACAGGTACAACTCAACCTATAGTGGCTATATGCAAGGTTCTGGACCACAAGGTTTTTACAATAACTACAATGGCCATGGACAAAGCCCTAGATCTCAAAGCCATTATAATAATATCAGTATGCAACCACCTGGCGTCATCAATTCTTCAACCATGTATAATGGCTTTGGTCAATTTGGCAGAACATATCCTAGAAGTTCGTATAACAATTCTAGTGGGTTTCATGTTCCCAGTCATCAAAGTCAGAACTACATGCATGGTGTCAGCTCCTCAAATGTTCCACCTTCAATACAACAAGGTTTTTGAAATATCCAGATGCCACCACCGTACCACAACTCTGGTGTTTCAAATAATCCCCACATAACACCTTAGTCATCAGTCCAGGCTACTTATGCTGGTCAGAATATGAATTTTGTTAACAATTTTGGTCAGCCTTCTAGCTTAGCTTCGTTTACATCAAATTCAGCTTCAGTTTCTTTTGCTGCTCAAAATAATACAACAAACCAGAATAATGGTCTGTCAGTTTACACAGCTTCAGCATCCACTCCACAAGATCCCATATGGTACATGGACTCTGGTGCAACAGATCATGTTACCCCTGATTTGTCTTAGCTAAGCATCAGCAAAGACTATGATGGCTCTAATCAACTCCAAGTAGGAAGTGGTGAGTTTCTACACATTACACATACTAGCTTTACTTCCTTACCTTGTACCTTACAAAATAAATGCTTGCACTTGAAACATGTTCTTTGTGTACCTAGAATAATAAAAAATTTGCTTAGTATATCTAAACTCACCAAGGACAATAATGTTGTTGTTAAGTTTAATGCGGATTGTTGTGTTGTTAAGGACAAAGTCACCATAGCGCCCCTACTGCAAGGGGAGCTTAGAGCAGGCCTCTACCAACTATTCTTCCATCCAACTTTCCTTCTCACTCACACTCAAACACATTGTCTTTGAATTGCTCCTATAATGTTTCTCTTGCTGATGATATTTTTGCTGGTTCTTCCAGTTGTAGTATAAATAATCACACATTGTAAAACTCTCTTGTATGTGAGTCTGATGCGTCTTGTACCACTGCTTGTTTGCATGATAATAAAAGACACATTTTTACCACTATTCTTAATGCTACTGATAATGATGATTTTGCTATTAGATATATTAACAAAAATGCATCTGTCAATGTTTCAAATACACATAGAATTGATGTTATGACCTGGCACATGTGATTAGGCCACCCTCATTTAGCAACATTAGAAAGGATCTTAAGTAGCATGATAAAACATGAATCTTTAGACACCAAACCAACCTTACTCGTACCATTCTGTGATGCCTGTCACTTAGGCAAAATGCATCACAATTCCTTTCCCATGTCCAACTCAAGAGCAATTGTCCCGCTTGAACTTGTTCACAGTGACATATGGGGTCCTACCACTCTAGCCTCTACTGAAGGCTTTCGGGTATTATGTGCATTTCTTGGATGATTTCAGCAGGTTCACCTAGTTATTTCCGCTTTGAACAAACGCTGAGGTCAAGTCTGTTTTCATTAAATTTCATCATTTGGCTGAAAGACAATTTAAATGTAAGTTGAAATGTCTCCAGTCTGATCAAGGAGGTGAATACAAGGGTCTTGTGTCATACTAAGTTGTTGAAGGTATTCAATATAGATATTCATGTTCTCATGTGCATCAACGAAATGATCGTAATGAACGCAAACATAGACACATTGTTGAAACCGGTCTAACTTTGTTAGCTCATGCATCCATGCCATTGCACTTTTGGTAGCTTGCCTTTGTAACATTTGCATTCCTCATTAATCGCATGCCATCTTCAGTTACCAATAACGTGTCTCCTTATCAATTGTTGTTCAACAAAATTCCTATCTATTCCACAATTAAAGTATTTGGATGTGCTTGTTTCCCTTTTGTCAGAATGTTCAACAAACACAAATTTAGTTTTCATTCCTCTAAATGTGTCTTTGTAGGGTATAGTTTTGTTCATAAAGGTTACAAGTATCTTACCTCTGATAGGAAAATCATTGTTACCCTTAGTGTTAGGTTCAATGAACTTGATTTGCCATTTTCCACTAGTTTCGTTCCCTTTCCATTGTTATCATCTCTTACTTCAGCACACACACATGATAGTTCCATAGATCAGTTCACTACTGTTTCCTCTGCTCCTCTTCCTTTTGTATCAGTGGGGCCTCATCTCTCTCCTGCAGTAAAGAGCTTTGGTACTGACTCTAGCTCATCAGTAGTCAAGCAACTTTCTTCAACAAAATTTTCCTCTTCTACAATTATTCAAACTGCATCTCTGATTTTACCTCATTTGCCTGCAACACCTTCACCTACGCCAATATCTCCATTTACTCAAAACATTACTGCACACCCTCTATCCATCCACTCTATACCTATAACAACACCATTTGCTACCTTAACCTCTATTCAGTCACCCCAAACTATTCCCTTTAATCAATCCTTCTCAACATGTCCACTTGTAGTTGATCTTTTCCCATCAAAGTCTATTACTAATGCAAACAATTCAGCAACAGCAAACCTTAATGTACATCCTATGTTGACCAGAGTAAAGGCAAGAACCAAAGTGTAACACCCCACATGAGGTACATCGTTATTGTTTCCTCTTGCGCTCTTATTTGAGTTGGGTTTTGGTAATATTGTTTGATTGAGTGTTGTGTTGAATGCTTGCCCTGAAATTGGTTGAAAATAGAAGAAGTTTAAGGTGTCAAGCTTCGCCGGGGCGAAGGAGAATCTTTGCCGCGGCGAAGATGTGTTGAAACCACGGGGAAACTCTCTGGACAGTTTCGCCGCGGCGACAGAAGTTTCTTCGCTGCGGCGACAGGCCGATTAAAATGTTGGTTAAGTTTTAGATATTTTCTTCCCTAAGGGCAATTTGACCATTCTAACCCTAATTAGCAGGAAAAGTGGGGAGTTAATTGTAAGGAATTTTCATGGAGAATATGTTGATATGGGGGTGAGTTTGTAATGAATCAAAGGATATAGATGGAATTCCCAAAGAAGAGTAAGGGCAAAGTGGGAATGCTTTGGTTTAAATCTCATTAAAAGGAATTAAGAATTAGCAAACCCCTCATTCTTCTTCTCAAAAATGCAACTCTCCATTCTTGCTCCTCTCAACTTTTCTTCCTTTTGATCAAGGAGTTCCAAGGGGTTTTTGAAGTGATTTGGGGTAGAAAATCAACATAAGGCTTCCTAAGGTAAGGATTCCTACTTAAGTTGTATGATTTGTGAATTTTAGTTTATATTGAAGTTTGAGGGTTTTTGTTCTTTTGGTTAAGAGTAGAGAAAAAGTCAAGCAAAACAAGTGAAAGGAAGAGTTGGTGAAGTCTCTCCATAACAAGGTAAGTAAACCCCAACCCAAGTTGAGATTTAAGAATTTTCTTGATTAGGGTTTTGATAGAAATGATGTATGTATGTGATATACATGTGATATGCCATGTATGAAGGCTTAAATAGAGATTTCTATGCCTTGTGATTGTTTATTCTTTGCAAATATGAGAAATGAGTTGTTGGGTTGGAAAGGTAGTTTGAGATGGAATTGAAGGGGTATTGTGGATCCCTTTTTGGAAGTGCTTTCTTTGACAGGTTTTATGGTTATGTGAAGGGGTTTTTCCCCATTTTGGATGGTTAGAGAAAGATTTAGAATCATTGCTATAGTAGAGTTTTATGATGCACTTGAGTTGTTTGATGAAATGCCTAGTAGAGGTTTGAGTATGAGTAGTGAACCTTAATTCTTGCAACATTGCATGTTGGCATTTCATAAGTGCATTAGTGGAGATGAACCATCCATAGGCATTAATTGTGCATTGAGAAGTGACCTAAGAAAGAGTAGGAAACTTTGTGTATGCACTTGCTCTATGAGTAGAGAACTTTGTGGATGCAACTACTCTAAGGGTAGAGAGAATGAGAAGTGCTAGAATAGAGTGAATGAGAAGAGTATTAGAAATGGGTTGATGCTTTGTGATCATCACCCGACAGTTATGAGAATCGGGTTGATGCTTTGTGATCATCACCCGAATAGCCATTAGAAATGGGTTGATGCTTTGTGATCATCACCCGATAGGTATTAGAAACGGGTGGATGCTTTGTGACCATCACCCGGTTAGTTATTAGAAAAGGGGTTGATGCTTTGTGATCATCACCCGATATTTATTAGAGATGGGTTGATGCTTTGTGATCATCACCCGACAGTGATTAGGAACGGGTTAATGCTTGGTGATCGTTACCCGAAAGTCATGAGGAACGGGTAGGTGCTATGTGGTCTCCACCCGATAGTTACGAAAACCGGGTAGGTGCTTCGTGATCCCCACTCGGTAGTCACTAAGAACGGGTTGGTACTGTGTGAATTCCACCCGATAGTCATGGAGAGTGAGATGGTGCTGTGTGAACGCCATCCGGCCGTACCTCCGGTAAGATGAGGCCATGACGTTTAGTAGAAAACAACAGAAAGTGTGAGGAAAGAATTAAGAGAAATACATACGGGGATAGACAGATAGAGGGTTTACTTACTGAGCATTATTTTGTGCTCACCCCGTTATTTTCATTTGTGGATGCAGGATCTAGGTGTTGATGCAGTCGGAGGGGCGTCGGCAAGCGAGGAGCAATAGCTACACTGTTTCCCCTGTTTTGTCTTTTAAAATGAATTTTTGTAAACAGTACTCTTTGTGTATAAAAGACATATGAATTGAAATGAAAAGAAAACTTTGGGCCCAATTTTCTATTGTTATTATGCATGCATTGTACTAGTTTTCAGCAGTTGTTACACAAAGCCATCTATCCTACTGCCTTTACTGCCGTTAATATTGATGTTCCAGAACTAGCAACAGTCACAGAAGCACCTAGCAGCCTAAAGTGGCAGAAGGCTATGCAAACTGAGTACAATGCTTTGATAGATAATAATACATGGACTCTTGTCCCTCACACTTCAGATATGCACATTGTTGGTAATAAGTGGGTATTTCGAATCAAATTTAATGCTGATAGAACTCTTCAGAAGTACAAAGAAAGGTTAGTTACAAAGGGATTTCTGAAAACTGCCGGATTAGATTACTTTGAGACATTTAGTCCAATTGTAAAACCTTCCACAATCAAAATTATACTCACCTAAGCTGTCACTTACAATTGGGACATCCAACAAGTGGATGTCAAAAACGCTTTCCTAAATGGTGACCTCCATGAGATTGTTTACATGGAACAACCCTCTGGATTCTTTGATTAGCATAAGACCTCTCATGTTTGCAAGTTGAATAAGGCATTATATGGCCTTAAACAAGCTCCTCGTGCCTAGTTTGATAAATTGAAGGAAGCTTTGGTTAGTAAAGGCTTCCATAATTCCATCTCATACTCCGGCCTATTTATCAGCAAAGAGCATCATCAAAACACTTATGTTTTGATTTATGTGGATGACATTCTCCTTATTGGTTTCGAGATTCTGCTTTCATCCATTCCCTAGTGCAAGAACTCCATGACGAATTTGCTTTGAAGACACTTGGATCAATTCACTATTTTGTTGGGTTAGAGGTTACCAGAGGATCAACAAGCATACACCTTAAACAGTCTAAGTACACCACAGATTTGTTACGTAAAACCAATATGCTTAAAGCTAACCCGTGTTCCACACCCATGGTATTTGGTACCAAGTTGTTTCCTGAAGATAGTTCTCCCTTTACCAATCCAAGTTTATATAGAAGCACCATAGGTGCTTTACAATATCTTGTCCTAACCAAACTTGATATTGGTTTTGTAGTCAATAAACTCAGACAATTCCTTCAGAATCCAACTGATCTACAGTGGCAAGCATGTAAACGCATCTTGCGATATCTTAAAGGAACTGTTACTCATGGTCTAGTCTTTAAACCAGTTGCTACCTTGGATATTGAGTGCTATTCGGGTGCCGATTGGGGCAACAACATTATAGATCGCAAGCCCACTAGCGGGTATTGTGTATACTTAGGACCAAACCTCATTCAATGGTGTTCAAAAAAACAAAGAATTGTTGCTTTATCCTCCACTAAATCCAAGTACAGGGCCTTGGCTCAAACTGCCACTAAGGTGGCTTGGCTCCAAAGTTTGTTTGATGAGCTAAACTTGAAATTCAACAAGCCTCTAGTAATTTGGTATGATAACATTAGTGCAAGGGCTTTGGCTGCTAATCCTATCTTCCATGCCAGGACCAAACATATTGAGATTGATGCACATTATATCTGGGAGCAGGTCCTAGCCAAGAAACTTGCAGTCCAATATTTTCTATCTAAATTGCAAATTGCTGACATATTGACTAAAGCAATGTTAATCACTCAATTTCTTACTCTGAAACAAAAACTAAATGTTATCACACATGATACCATAAAGGCTGCCTAGTTTAGATTATGCAAATATTGAGTTGTCTAGCTACAGATTTCTACAGGTTGTGCTGTTTAGCTAGTTTTATGAAGCTTCCTAAGTTTACTGCTATGTTGTTGCATGGAATGATGTGTTGTTGCATGGAATGAAGTGTTGTTGAATGGAATGATGGAACTATTTAAAAGGCTCTATTTTGGTTAATAAATCGCTTCCTGAGTTTATTGTTGTGTTACTGCATGGAATGATTTACAAAAGCAATACGTGCTGGAATGATCTACAAAAGCATGTGTTTACTGATGTGTTGCTACATGGAATGATGTGTTGTTGAATGGAATGATGGAATGATTTAAAAGGCTCTATTTTTGGTTAATGAATGCTACGGTTTGAATTTTTTGACCGGGGTATTGTTCTAGCTAGTTTGATGAATATTGCGTTTTTGAACTTTTTGACAGAGGCAGTGTTCCATTTGATAAAGGTTGCATTTGACAAGCTTAGTTGATGGATGCTTTGTTTGATAAGCTACGTTATGTAATCTAGAATTTTTTTTTTTTTTTTTTAACATACGTATTAGTTTGTCACCTTCACAAGAAAAATTGTTAACACAGTTTACCTTGATAGGGGCTATTAGGATTAAGTCTAACAGTGACGTTTTGAGGTTATATGACAGTTCAAAGCACTATCATTTTGAGTAAGCAAGTAACTGAGAATTTAGCTCCAAAACGATGTCGTTTAATGTCTGTAAAATCAGTTATAAAACTGATTCTTGTACCGGTCTTCAATTATTGAGCTCAATACATAAATCAGATAGCCAAATTCATTTTTGCTTCTTCTTCTTTACTTCCAACAAATTCTTGCAAACCCTAGTCTTTACAGTGACATATTCGATATTGATAAAACTTCCAAATAAAACGCTATATTTTAGTGAAAAATATGTTGTTTAATATCTTCAATATGGTTTCATGCTATAATAAGTTAATAACTATCTCATGAGAAAAAAAGGTAAAATTAATGTATAATATATTAGCAGTGACATAAATTTTAGGCTAATTTGGAAATAAATTAGATTTTTTTAGACATTTTTATAGCTCTAAAACTCTTAATATGGTATATTTAGAAATGGAGTTTAATAAGACAAAAAAAAGGGGGTAAATAGCATCATTCATGTATTATAAGAAAAAAAATGGCTAAAAATGCATCAAATCAAACTATATAACCAGATAGGTAACATTGTGACAACAATAAAAACTCAAATTTTTGACGTAAGAACATAACAAATTCGAAAATGCGAAGCACCTAGAAACTTAAATAAAGGAAATCACTCCTCACAAAGTCACACTAGCAATTATTTTCATGCATCATTTTCAGCAAATGACAAACCAAATTCCCCCAATTTTTGCTCCGTTATCTTATCCAAACGCTCAACCATTTCAGGTGTAAGACAATTTTTCCAATCTCCAATCCCACCCTTGCGGTAGAGTGTTTTTATCTCAACAAGAATACTATCAGAAGAATACTTTCCAGTCTTACTAATCTCCAAATTGCTCATATTTTCAAAACTACAAAGCTAAACAATATCCTGAATTTTTCCTTCCTTCGCTTCCTCCAGTGAGAAAGGATATCCCATAAACTCAGCCATTTTCTTCACATAAAAGGATGTATCCTTAATCAAGTCTTCATAATTTAGGAACAATATCTTCTCCGACTGCTCCAAGCTCGCTTTCCAGTACCCTAATAAATGGTCCCAATAAGGGCCATAGTCAGAGACTCCTTTACAAAAGAGCTCAAAAGTCTCTTCTAATGACATGGGTTCTTGATGTCCTGCTTGTAATTTGCTTGCATAGTGCCATAGAGAAACAAACGAATCCTTGGGTTCTTTGCAGATATAAACAAGCTTACTAACAGAGCAAATCCTATATTTGCTGATTTAGTTGTAACTAGGTTTTGAATCTTTTTAAATATTTCTTTATTTCACTTTGTATAAATTGTTGCTGCTGTTACCTACAATCTAGGAGTTAGTTTTGTTGATTTAGTTTACAAGTTTTGTAAGTAATTGATCTATCATATGCAGCGGAAAACAAAAATTCAATCGGTAAATTAATTACCTTTCTTTGCCTAGATCTGAGTATAGACTATACTGTTTACATGTTTATAAACAAAAATTTGTATAAAGTAAATCTATTAAAGGATTAGAATACTTACGTATGTTTGGAGGCTCCTTCGAATATCTCTGATTTCGAACATAAACACTGTTCACCGGCTATTGTTTATCAGTTGTTGTTCACCATCCACTATTCATGGTACTGTTTATGGACTATTCATGGCACTGTTCATCATCTACTGTTCACTATCTACTGTTTATGTCTACTATTCACGTGATTCTTCGCTAATCGATCCAAAGTAGGATCATCCTCACAGAAGTTCACACGAAGATAATCCGCAGAACCCTTGATTATTTTGCTAGAACAATCAAGGGTTTCAAGAATCAAGAAAGAAGAACAAGAAAAGTTTTCTTCTTGAGAGAGAGAGAGATAGGGTGCCTAGGGTTTTAATTGAATGAATGTTTCTCTTATGTTTTAATTTTAGGTTGCACTTATATAGTGCAACAATTAAAACCCTATTCCACGTAAGAATAGTCATGGGCTCCAACCCTAGTTCACCCTTGTAACCAAACACACCCTTTATGGTATTTTAATTAATTAATTATTATTATAATTAAAATCAATTACTATATAATAATATATTAACATTCAATTAATAATAATAATTCACTAAAATGTATACATAGATATATTTAAATATAATCTCACTAATTTAATTTTAATATAAAAAATAAATACAAGCAACAACCTCAGCAAATTTAATTGCATTGTGAGATTACCAAAATACCCTTTCATCCTGAAAGACAAAAATACCCTTCTCACAAATTGATTGTTAAATTATCTTCTAAGTGTTTGACCCGTAGGCACCTCATCATATCGGCAGTGTGTAGTATCGCGATTAACACCAATTAATCGTCTCACTACACACAGACCAAGATTGACCCCTAGCAAGGTATCATGGCCGCCCGATAGATTCAGATTCAATGAAACCGCAGCCTGTCAACGGTATGGTTACCGTGCAATCAAATCTTTTCATCAACTGTTATCTCATCGAGACTGAGGTACATAAATGGTGTCAACCTCAGATATCCTAAACATGTTTGTATTCAGTTAATGGACCAATGACCGAAATAATAAATTGGATTAAGCATCAACTCAATCCCACTGTGGCAACAGATTAGTGTCATTGCTATTTATTGAATTACCCAGTAAGATAACTTCTCCTGTACCCAAGAGTGATGAATCCTTTGTTGATCTACCATAGTCTCGATACACTTCTCAATGTAGCCAATCACTACCGTGTTGATAGCTCCAAATAAAACTACATTGGGCTAGTGTCAAATTACACCAATTGGTGCACAAGGCGCTCTGGTGATCTCAAGTCTAAGGATCACATGCACCATCATCCGTTAGAGGATTTATTCCATAGACACTAGGGTTACCATCCATATGGAATCCTCTGGTGGGTATGTCTAGTGAACTTCCCTCTAACAAGCACCCATGCGTTGCACCAAGTTGTCGGTAAAGAACCTTGACAAGTGAGATCAGTCGCTGCCTTTTGATAGGATCGTTCAAAACTGTGATAGCCTTACCGTATTATCTGTGTCCTTGGTCAAAATAATACTAGGGCTACGGACGTTTCTAGAATGCCCACCATATGTGATCAGAGGGTTTCTCACTATCAAGATTTGATACCCTCGTCACGGTTCTACCATCTTAAGGATATATATCATTACATACACGATATAGAAGAATATGTCTTCTATTGATAAATAAACATTTATTACAGAGTCAATTTTACAATAATTGATTGGCTCTAGGGCACCTACTCTAACAATCTCTCATTTGCACTATAGCTAATCATTCATGTATTTAATACTGAATGACCTTAAGTGTTTTTCATGCTTCTGTTGCGACAGAGGCTTCATCAATGGATCGGCAAGATTGTTATCAGTATGCACTTTACTGATCTGTACATCTTTCCTCTCAACCATTTCTCTGATGAGATGAAAAAGTTTGAGTATGTGTCTAGACTTCTTGTGAGACCATGGTTCCTTTGCTTGAGTAATTGCTCCATTGTTGTCACAATAGATATCTATCGGATCAACAATCGTGGAAGCCACACCAAGTTTGGTGACGAACTTCTTAATCCAGCCTGCCTCTTTGGCCTCATTGGATAATGCAATATACTCAGCCTCCATTGTAGAGTCTGCTACAGTGCTTTGCTTGGAGCTCTTCCAGCTCACTACACCCCTATTGAGACAAAATACAAACCCTGATTGCGATCGAGAATCATCTTTATCCGTTTGGAAACTAGCATCACTATATCCTTTTACAGTGAGCTCATCTTCCCCTCCATAAACCAAGAACATGTCCTTAGTCCTCTTCAGGTACTTAAGGATGTTCTTGACAGCTATCCAGTGACACTCATCTAGATCCGATTGATATCTACTACAAGTACTTAATGCACATGAGACATCAATTCAAGTATATAACATGGCATACATGATGGATCCAATTGCTAACACATATGGGATCCTCTTCATTCTATCCCTCTCATCGTGTGTTTTAGGACACATATCCTTAGAGAGATAGACACCATGTGACATTGGAAGAAATCCCTTCTTAGATTCTTCCATACTGAACCTCTTCATTACCTTGTCAATGTATGTACTTTAACTTAGGCCAAGCAACCTATGTGATCTATCTCGGTAGATCTTTATTCTGATGATGTAGGCTGTTTCTCTTAAGTCTTTCATAGAGAAGCACTTGGATAACCAAGTCTTTACTGACTGCAAGTTCGATATATCATTCCCGATTAGAAGTATGTCATTGACATACAACACTAGAAATGTCATTGCGCTCCCACTCACTTTCTTGTAAACATGGGGCTCATCTTCGTTCTTGATAAAACCGAATTCTTTTACAGCTTCATCAAAATGAATGTTCTAGCTCCTTGAAGCTTGCTTGATTCCATAAATGGATCTCTTCAACTTGCATACCTTCTTAGATTTCCGATCAAAAACGAAACCATCGGGTTGTGTCATATACACATCCTCTTCAAGGTTTCTGTTGAGGAAAGCCATTTTGACATCCATTTGCCAAATCTCATAATCATGATATGCAGCAATTGCAAGCATAATCTGGATGGATTTAATCATGGCAACTAACGAAAAGGTTTTCTCATAGTTAATACCATGAATTTGTTTGAAACCTTTGGCAACCAGTCGTGCTTTATAAGTGTGCACCTTGCCATCCATGTCAGTCTTCTTCTTGAAGACCCATTTACACCCTATGGATTTTACCCCTTCAGATGGTTCCATCAGAGTCCATACTTGGTTCTGGTACATAGAGTCCATCTCAGATTTCATGGCTTTAAGCTATTTAACAAAATCTAGATCTAATATAGCATCTTCGTAGGTTCTGGATTCATCGTCTTGGTAGACAAGTACGTCACCATGTTGAGTCATGAGATAATTATATCTCTTAGGCTCATGGCATACTCTCCCAGATCTACGTAGCTCCTGTGCTACTTGAGGTGGCTCATTTTGATCCACAAGTTGTGGAGTATTCTCCTCCTGATGTTCAACCACTGCTTATGGCATATCTTCCCGTCCTTCGTCTAGTATATCTCGTAGCTCTAGAACTTCATCGAGTTCTACTTTTCTCCCACTAGTACTTCTTAGAAAAAATTCCTTTTCTAAGAAGACACCAGTATGAGCAACAAAAATTTTGCGCTCTTCTGGATGGTAGAAATGGTATCCTTTGGTCTTTTTAAGATACTCCACAAATATAGATTTGTAGGATTTTGGGCCCAACTTGTTCGAAGTCAATTTCTTGACATAAGCTTTGCAACCCCAAATACTTAAATAAGACAAATTGGGCTTTCGGCCATTCCATAGTTCAAATGGAGTTTTGTCTACAGACTTTGATGGCACACGATTCAAAATGTGAGTCGCAGTCTCTAGGGCATAACCCCAGAATGATGCAGGTAAATCACTAAAATTCATCATGGACCTAACCATGTCAAGTAAGGTCATATTCCTCCTTTCAGACACTCCATTGTGTCAAGGTGTATACGAAGGGGTGAATTGTGATAATATCCCACGTTCCTTCAGGTATTCAGAAAACTCTGAGCTTAAGTATTCACCTCTTCGATCTGAACAAAGAGCTTTAATAATTTTGCCCAACATATTATGTACTTCATTCCTGAATTCTTTGAAATTATCAAAGACTTCAAATTTATGTCTCATGAGGTAGACATAACCATATCTACTAAAATCATTAGTAAATGTGATGAAGTAGGAATATCCACCTCTAGCGTCAATTGCTAATGGACCACATACATCACTATGGATGATGCTTAATAGTTCAACAGCCCTTTCACTTTGTCCTATGAAAGGTGACTTGGTCATCTTGCCTAAAAAGCATGACTCGCATACCTCAAATGACTGGAAGTCAAAAGGGTCCAAAACTCCATCCCTTTGAAGTTTTGTAATGCGGGTCTAATTAACATGACCCAATCTACAGTGCTAGAGGTATGTATGGTTTTGTTCGCTATGTTTAGCTTTCTTAGTTTCAACGTTGAGAATATCCTTATTGTTCAAATCAAGAACATATAATTTGTTATAGAACCTTGTAATTCCAAATAGAATCCCATTCAAACTAAAGGACAACAATCCATTAGAAATCTCAAAACTATATCCTATATTATCCAAAGCGGGTACTGAAATAATGTTTTTAGAAATCGCAGGTACAAAATAATAGTCTTTGAGTTCTAATAATAAGCCCGAAGGCAAAGACAAACAATAAGTCCCTACAAATAATGCAGCCACATGTGCTCTATTTCTAACTCGTAGGTCTACTTCTCCCTTGGCGAGCAATCTACTCTGCCTTAGTCCCTGCATATTAGTACAAATGTGATTACCACATCCTGTGTCAATGACCCAAGATGTTGAAGGAGAGAAGTTAATCTCAATCATAAACATACCTGAAGTCGAAGCATCTGACTTGTTCTTGTTTGCGAGGAAAGCCTTGCAGTGCTTCCTCTAGTGGCCAGGCTTGCCACAATAGAAATAGACTACTTTCTCACCTTTCCCAACACCACCCGCGGACTTGAGAGCATCCTCCAGTGGCCAGCCTTGCCACAATAGAAACATACTACCTTTTCACCTTTCCCAATGCCACCCGTAGACTAGAGAACATCATGTCCTTTAGGCTTGGGCTTAGGATTAGCCTTGGCCTTTCCCTTGCCCTTATCCTTACCCTTACCCTTTCCTTTACTGGCAGCTACTAGTAAAATAGGCTTGGACTTCTTCAAGTCTTGCTCTACAGTCCTTAGCATGTTCAAAAGCTCCGACAGGGTTTTCACCATAGCATTCATATTGAAGTTCATTATGAACGGTGCATAAGAGTCAGGAAAGGATTACAGAATTAAATTCACTTGTAATTGTGCATCCAACTCAAGATTTGAAACACTTGATACCCTCGTCACGGTTCTACCATCTTAAGGACATATATCATTACATACACGATATAGAAAATATGCCTTTTATTGATAAATAAACATTTATTACAAAGTCAATTTTACAATAATTGATTGGCTCTAGGGCACCTACACTAACACGTTTAAACACTTTTGTATTATATAAATACTCAATTACATCGATAGAACAGATATACCATTATTCCTCCCAATCTCCTTCTCTTGTTAAAAATCAGCAAAACTAACTCCTAGATTGTAGGTAATAGTAGAAACAACTTACACAAAGTCAAATAAAGAAATATTCAAAAAGATTCAAAACTCAGTTACAACTAAATCAGCAAATACGGGATTTGCTCTGTTATGCACCCTCAAGATGGAGCTCAAGAGTAGAGTCCAATCTTGTCTTTGAGAAGAAGAAATTTGGCTCAGGGAAGTGGTTTGGTTAGAGCATCAGCAAGTTGATCAGTAGGGGAAACATGTGCAATCCAAAGAGAACCACCTTGAACTTGATCACAAATGAAATGAAAATCAATAGCTACATGTTTCATTTGTGAGTGGAAAACGGGAATTTAGTAGAGTTGAGTAGCCCTAACATTATCACAATACACAACAGGACTTGTAGAGAGATGAACATGCAGATCATCTAACAAAAAAGAAACCCAATTAAATTCTACTATTGTGGTAGCAACTTATCGGTATTCAGCTTCGGTGGAGGAACGAACTATCGTCCTCTGCTTCTTTGAACTCCAAGAGATAGCATTTCAACCAAGATAAACAATATAGGCATTAGTAGAGGAAAAGTCTTCCAAATTGCCAGCTCAAACAGCATCAGAGAAGGCATGTAAGGATAAAGGAAAGTCCTTAAATAGATGAAGGTCATCATATATAATGCCACAAAGATAACAAAGTAGTGGTCTAACAAGAGCCCAATGCTCGGTTGTAGGTCTATGCATGAATTGTGAAAGCTTATCAACTGCAAAAGCAATATCAAGGCGAGTAAGAAGAAGATGTTGAAGACTTCCTAGTACTGCCTAAAACTCAGTTGGATCAAGAAGAGTAGACCCACAATGCAATGTAAGAAAAGAGGAACTCGTTGGAAGAGGAGTTGCCACTAGTTTAGCATCAGTCATGTGAGTTCTTGCAAGAATATCCCTTAGATAATGACGCTAAGAGAGTAAAATACCATGGTTGTTTGGGACAACCTCCACACCAAGAAAATATGTCAACAGACCAAGATCCTTTAAAGAGAAACGATCAGCTAAAAGAGTAACAAACCTTTCAACAAAAGAATTACTATCCCCCGTTATAATCAAGTCGTCAACATAAACAAGTAGATAGAGTAGATGGCCCTTCGAGGTAAGTACAAATAAAGATATATCATCATGAGAGTTCTTAAAACCAGAGTTAAGAGAAATGTACGAAATTCTTGATACCAAGCTCAGGGAGCTTGCTTGAGACCATAAATGGCTTTTCTGAGTTCGCAAACATGAGATGGATAATCATGATCAATGAAGTCTTGTGGTTGAGCCATGTAAACAGTCTCAGAGAGGTGACCCTGCAAGAATGCATTATTGATATCAAGTTAATGAAGAGGCCAGCCGCGACTCACAGCTAGGCTTAGTGACAGGCTATTCACAAGTGTACGAAATCATGCAAGTAATAAAGCTCGAGTAAACGAGTGTCGAATCCCAAGAGAACTACCTAACAAGTACCAAACTAGTCTATTTTGTATACTATTTGATGAAACAGGATTTTAAGAATGAGTTTAATGAAAAAGAAAACTAAATAAAAACTAAACAAAAGCAGAATTTTATAAATACTTTGGTATAAAGATCAATATGACTAAACCTAGGGCACATATTTCACACCAATTTAATCCTATGCATTGATAATTATTGCTAACCTAACTAAGCTTATTCTAAAGGCCGAATTCCCTGATATTCCACTAACTTTCTCTCGAACAATTAGCGAATTAACCCTTAAGCAATAACCCAAAACATCTCTAAGTTGGATTTAGGAGCTAAGAGATCATTACGTTCTATGAAATTTACCAGAGCCTCATAGATCGCAGTAACCTATCTCTAGCATTCGCTAAAACTATGGTTTTATTACCTTTGACAAATCAAGTTTCATCTCTCGATCTCAACCCAACCCATGATATCATTCAACTCTCAAATCCTTAAGAATTGAAAGCATTATACATAATAATAAAACTTAGAATTAATGCTCAATAAGAATTAAAAACAATAAAGTCAACACATATTCATAAATTGGGCTACATCTTTAGCCCCAGAAAAGGGATTTAGTTCATAATTGTAGTAATAAAAACAACCATTGTATTCAATAACATGAGTTCAAGAAAGAAAAATAGAAAAACTTCTCTAATTGGTGAACGAGAACTGCAAGAATTCTGACCTCCAACGTAGTAGCTGTCCTTTCTCCTTCTCTAATCTCCCTTAAAACTATTTAAAGACCCTTATTATAGTAATAGGGTTTGGAGGTTACTTAGGAAAGAATTAAATGCCTTCACCCATTCAGATTCGGACTAGGAGAATACAATAACCTAAACAGGCTCGTGACCCATCGCTGTGGCGATAATAACTGTTGCTATGGTAATCGTTCTTTCTATCCAATGAGTCTGTGATCTTTAGAATTTGGTAAAGTAATCAACACAAACTTTGTATCTCTTTGAACAATCTTTCCAACGCCACAAGAATCGTCAAATTCTGATTTCTACAGCTCAAGTTATGATCAAAATAGTAAAGCATGCTCATCTTGAAGAATTTCCAGATTTTATCTTGTATCTTCGACACGTCACAACTTTCTCGTTTCAACTCTGATTCTTGCACCGTTTGTTCCTACTCATCATGAATTCCATCGAAATCATTGTTTTTCCTTCACATATCAGTTTGAACCTAAAAATACTCAAAATACACCCGTGATCCCGTAAAAGGTATTTATGAAAGAATTAACTCAAATTCCACAATTTAAACACATTTTTCCATAAATAATCCAATTAAATCACTAAAAAAATATATACTTTCAAGCTCTTATCACTTAGAACTAGGCGAATGGTGTGGTTTTAACCATGGGACTGAAAGTATCATGATAATCGACTCCCGGGTGTTGACGAAAACCTTTTGCAACCAAGCGAGCCTTAAACTTGTCAGTGGAGCCATCAGAGTTACATTTCATTCTAAAAATCCATTTACAACCAACAATATTATGACTAAGATCAAAAGGGACTAATTCCCATGTCCATTCTGAACTAGAGCATCATATTCTTCTGACATGGCCCGATGCCATTTTGGATCTTTGAGAGCTTGGGTTAGGTTGTGGGTTCAATATCGGTGGATTTGGATAATTGGGTATGAAGATTAACCTTCTTCGCAAGTTTGTGAATGTTGTCTTTGGCTCAAGTGGTCATTGAGTGTGTTGGATGGGAAGGGATACAAGAGGGTTGTCTTGGTGGTAGATTGAATGTTTGAAATTGTAATTTCCAAGAGATATAGTTCTTAGTGGTGAGTTTGAGAGGGCTTGAGCTGCAATGTTAATGCTGATCAGAGTATTGTCTGGATCATTGGTATTGGAAATTGTTGTAGCAGAGGAGTTGTTGGTAGTCTTGGTTGTCATAGCAATAGGTTAAAAGAGAAGAGAAAAAAATCTTAAAGCTTTGATAACATAACAACAGAAGGAAATTGGGAGGAATAACGGTATATTTGCTCTATTGATGTAATTGAGTTTTTATAGAATACAAAAGTGTTTAAACGTGTAAACTAAATCAGCAAAAATAACTCCTAGATTGTAGGTAATAGCAAAAACAACTTATACAAAGTTAGATAAAGAAATATTCAAAGAGATTCAAAACCTAGTTACAACTAAATCAACAAATACGGGATTTGCTCTGTTACTTACAACTTGAATCAATTATAGATTTCGGCAAAGAAGCGTATGGCATATGGGTGGATATTAGATGAAGTGGAGAAAAGTTGTCCTGAATGTTTTAAGAGAAGTTCTGTTTGAGAGGGAATATTAGATAAAGTGTATAAGAATTGTCCTGTATGTTTTTTAATGAGGTGAATTTGTAATAGTGTAAAGAAAAGGAGGTTTACTTTGTAATAGTCCAAAGAAAAATCAAACGCAGTGTTTTTGTTTAATCCATGTACAAAACGCTGCGTTTCTTCATTGTTTTTCACCAACTATAAAAGAGTTGGTCTTCGTTTTCTTCAATATAGAAAACCAATCACACTTTTTAGAGCAGATTTTTTCCCCAATTTTTCGTTCAGTTACAATTTTATCAACAAGATCTTTCATGGTATCAGAGCCAAAGACTAACGTCGATGGAAAACATGAACTCCAAATCCTTTGCTGATTCGGCCAAAATTGAAGCAGAGCAGCTCAGTAATGGCAAATCTCAGCAATTCACAGGTCACTCATCACTTCTAAACTTGTCCGTAAAGTTGGTAGAAAAGAACTATAACTACTGGCGCTCTCAAATTTTACCAGCTCTAGCCTCTCACAAGCTAGATAGCTTCATTTTAGGTACGAATCCTTGCCCTACCCTGTTTGTAATGGAGAAGGTAGAAGGTATTGAACATTCTATTAAACAACCAAACCCTAAGTATTTTAATTGGAAGAAAACTGATCAGTTCTTAGTAAGTTGGTTACTCTCATCAATTTCGGAATCCATGTTTAGACATGTATCAAAATGTAATAGTGCATATGAAATTTGACATACACTTGAATTACATTTTCAGTCAGTCTCAAAGGCTAGAACACTCCATCTTAGAAACTTATTACAAGTTACTAAAAAAGAGTCACAAAACATGAATGACTATATTTTAACAATGAAGGAGTTAGGCGATGAATTGAATGATAGTGGAGTTCACATTAGTGATGAAAAACTGTTGTTATACGTATTCGATGGGTTAGGCTTAGTGTATGATGCAGTAGTAGCCAATCTTGTGTCCAATGTCAGTCATACAAGTTTTCAAGGAGAGCAATTTTTGCTCCATAAGCATGAAATGCGTTTGGAGAAACAGAATAGTGCATTGCTGCATTTTCATGAACAAATGTCATCAGCGTTAATGGCCTCTAAAGGTAGTGTAGTTGAAGGACCTACCTCTAGTGCTCAAAATAGTTCAGGAAGTGGTAAATCAGTCTCCTGGTATAATAAATTCAGCAGCAAATGCCTATCCTCAAGGTGGAATGACAGTTCAACAATCACAACCTCCTCATAATGTTAATTTCGGACCAGGATATTCTCAACACTACAATGGAGTTCCAGGACTGAATCAGCTAGGACATTATAGAACTGATTATGATCGAATGGCTTATAACAGTGCACCTCAAGGTTTCTCTGGAGGTTTTATGTCTTTTCCTAGAGGTCAAGGAAGAGGAATAGGCTATAGTAAGCCAAGATTAATGTGTCAAGTATGTGGGAAGCCTGGCCATTCAGCTATTCACTGCTACCACAGATTTGATCAAGATTATGAGGGTTTTTCTACAACTGGATTTCCTAATGCAGGGCATAATCAATCCTATTTTGTACCTGGTTCAGCTCATTCCCCATTTCCAGTAGCATCCAATGATCCTACACATGCACAAGCCTTTTTTGCTGGAACAAATTTTCAGGATAGGTCTTTTCATATTGATGTTGGAGCTCATCATGATTACACTGCTTATGGAGGTCCTCTAAGAAATCAGTTTGCACCTGGAGCTATTAATACCACTTATCTTTCTCAAGGTTTTAATCAACATCAATCGCATTCTACTGGTTCTTCGGTTAATATAGTCTTTTCTAATCCTGTTGCAAACCTTGATGTGAACTTAGCTTCAGGTTCTCAGATGGCAACACCACAAACTGTGAAGGATCAATCCTGGTACATGGACTCAGGAGCATCCAATCACATGGTTGTTGATCCATCTCAAATAGTGAACAGGACCAACTATTCAGGTTGTTCCAAGGTTCAGGTTGGGAATGGTGAATCTCTGCAGATTACTCATATAGGTACACTGTTACTCCCATCACTTAATTCAAATAGAGTTGTGCATTTTCAAAACATTTTATGTGTTCCAAACATTGCCAAGAATTTATTGAGTATATTACAAATAACACAGGACAATAATGTGATAGTAGAGTTCTATTCTAATTATTGTGTGATAAAGGATAGAAGCAGCAAATTGATACTACTTCAAGGTACAGTTAAGGATGGTCTATACCAGTTGGATGTTCCATCCCAATGTCCTATAGTTGCTGCTGATGTTGCCACTGTTACTGCAAGTCCTAGTGGTCTATTTGTTGCTACCAATCCAGGTGTTCTATTTGGTTCTCAAATGCACTCTAGTAATAATTCAGAAGCTATCTTAAGTCCAGTAGTTAATAAGGCTGTCATTTCATCATTTGTATCAAATAAAACTCCTGCCTACAATAGTGTTGACGATGTATCTACTTCTTCATTACTGTGGCATGCTCGACTTGGGCACCCTAGTGCTAAGTCACTACAAGTTGTATTAAATAAACTGCATGTAAAACATTTGTCTGATTACAATGCAAATTCTGTTTGTGAAGCATGTTTGTTTGGGAAATTAAAACAATGCAGTTTTCCTGTGTTTTTATCATGAGCAAAGTCTCCATTGGAATTAATACATTCTGACTTATAGGGACCTTCTCCAATATCGTCTAGAGAAGGGTATCGGTATTATATAATTTTCTTGGACGATTTCAGCAAATTTACATGGATTTATCCACTCAAAGTCAAGTCTAAAGCATTTGAAGTATTTACCCAGTTTCATATTTTTGTGGAAAAATAATTCAATGCTAAGATTAAAAGTCTACAAACTGATTGGGGTGGGGAGTTTCGTCTTTCTCTAAGTATCTCAGCCACCATGGTATAATGTTCAGACATCCTTACCCTTATTTACACCAGTAGAATGGAAGAATAGAAAGAAAGCACATATCTATTACTAAATTTGGCCTATCTCTCCTAGCTCATGCTAGCATGCCTCTAAATTTTTGGTGGCTAGCCTTCTCCACAGTAGTCTATCTGCTTAACAAACTACCTTCCACTATGCTCAACTTTGTGTCTCCTCTCACTGTGTTGATGCAGCATGAACCCAATTACCTTGATCTTAGAGTCTTCGGGTGCAACTGTTTTCCATATTTCAGACCATATAGTAAACATAAACTCACATTTCATACTGAAAAATGTATATTTATAGGCTATAGTCTGTCTCATAAAGGCTACAAATTTATGACCAAATCTGGAAGAATTTTTGTGGCCAAACAGGTGAAGTTTAATGAAGAAGAATTTCCCTTCAATCTGGTTTTAATGGTACTGCAGACATTAATTCTTCTGGTTTTGTACAAAACATACAGTCTGATTTTGTTCCTTCAAAATCATCTTCTGCATGGTTCATTCCTGGCTGTACAGCAGTCTCTTCTAGCAGACCTATTGACCCAACTGTAGCTACAAGCTTACCTACTGAATCTCCAGTAGGTACTAGTAGAGATGTTAATAAAAACACAGTGTATTCCAAGAGTGTTACTGCGAAGGATATAAGTGAAGAATTACCCACTACATCTCAAGAACATGAACAAATTGTAACATCCTTTGTCTCTCTAGTATGTGTACATGCTGAACCTTCACACTCTGCCAGTGTCACAACTTCAGATATAAGTCCTAATACTTATCATGGTATTAATTTAGAAGTTGTACTGCCTATAACAGCACCAGACCCTGAAGTTTATTCTACTAATATACATCCTATGGTCACACGACTTAAGTCCAAGAATGCACAGTCATCAGCTCAAGCATTCCTCACTACTTAAACCATTCTCAAAGAACCTCACCAAGTTGAAGAAGCATTGTGTATCCCTGAATGGAAGGCTGCTATGGAGAAGGAGTATCAAGCTCTTCTTGACAATCAAACATAGGAGTTAGTCCCATATGAGGAAGGTATGCACATAGTTGGCTGCAAAAGGATTTTTAAAACCAAACTTAATTCTGATGGAACTCTGCAAAAGTATAAAGCTAGGCTTGTGGCTAAAGGGTTTCAACAAACCCCTGGCCTAAACTACTTTGATACATTTTCACCAGTGGTCAAGGCTGCTACAATTCGCATAATGTTCACTTTAGCAGTCCATCACAGTTGGGAGATTCATCAGTTGGATGTGAACAACGCATTTTTAAATGGGGATCTTACGGAGCACGTGTACATGATGCCCCTTAAAGGTTTTTCTCAACCTACTGTTCCAGCACAAGTCTGCAAACTTAGAAAGGCCTTATATGGGTTGAAGCAAGCCCCCAGGGCCTGGTTTGATAAACTAAAAACAGCCTTCTTGTCTTCAGGTTTTAAAAACAGCACTTCGGATATGAGTCTGTTCTTCTACAATGCTGGATCAGTTGTAATTAATTTGTTGGTCTATGTTGATGATATTTTGGTAATTGGAAATGCTCCTGAACTTATAACTAAGGTGATTCAAGATCTGAACAGTCAGTTTGCACTAAAGGTGATGGGTCCAGTTCATTTTTTCCTTGGATTTGAGGTTAAAAGGAATGCTTCTAGTCTGCTTCTTACTCAGTCCAAATATGCCAAAGATTTACTAGAAAAGGCAAATATGGTAGGGTGTAATCCTAGTTCAACTCCCATGGCTGTTGGAACTAAGCTCAGCAAAGAAGAGGGGGAGTTGTTTGACCAACCTACATTTTATCGGAGCATAATTGGAGGCTTACAACACCTAACACTATCCAGGCCTGACTTAGCCTTCATGGTGAATAAATTAAGTCAGTTTCTTCAGCATCCAACCATAGCACATTGGGTAGCATGCAAGAGGGTGTTACGGTATATTCAAGGAACACTGAACCATGGTCTGTAGTTTACAAAACACTCACATCTGGAGCTCGAAGCTTATGCCGATGCTGATTGGGCAAGCGATATTAATGACCGCAGATCTACTAGTGGTTATGCCATTTTCCTTGGTAAAAATCTTGCTCAATGGAGTTTCAAAAAGTAGAAAGTATTGTCCCTCTCATCAACAGAAGCTGAGTACAGATCACTCAATCAAGCTGCCACATAATTTGTCTGGATACAGTAGTTATTTCAAGAATTAAATTTTGATATCAAGCATGCTCCTGTGATCTGGTGCGATAATATGAGTGCACGGGCTCTCTCCTCAAATCCGGTTTTTCATGCTCGCACTAAACACATAGAAATTGAGGTTCACTATGTGCGAGAACTGGTTGCAAGGAAGACTATAGAAGTGCAGTATGTTGCATCTGAGTACCAAAAAACAGATATCTTGACTAAACCTTTATCTGGAGCTAGGTTTCAAATGTTGAGAGAGAAGTTAAATGTAACTACAGAATTACCTGAGTGCACTGACTGAGAAATAATGCAGAAGAAGCACAACAGAAAATTGACTTAGCAAAACATGTCGAAGCTAACTGTGTTAATGAACAGATATAGCAGGACATGCTAAAAATGCAGAAAACTGAAAATGCAGAAAGTTGAATGTGTTTATAGAATGTATGTGGGAGTAGAATGATATTGCAGGTCATGTTAGAATTCAATGTAGAAATTGCAAAAAGGTGAATGTGTTAGAAAAATGCAGAAAACTGAATATGTGAGTAGAATGCTGCAGAATTTCAATGCAGAAAATGCAGCAAGATGATTGTGTTTAGTACAATGCAGAAAACTGATTGTGTTAGTAAAATGCAGAAAAGCTGAATTGTTAGAAAAATGCAGAAAGTTGAATGTGTTTATAGAATGTATGTGGGAGTAGAGTGATATTGCAGGTCATGCTGGAATTTAATGTAGAAATGCAGAAAGGTGAATGTGTCAGAAAAATGCAGAAAACTGAATATGTGAGTAGAATGCTGCAGAAGTTCAATGCAGATGCAGCAAGCTGATTATGTTTAGTACAATGCAAAAAACTAATTGTGTTAGTAAAATGTAGAAAAGCTGAAGTGTTAGAAAAATGCAGAAAACTGAATATGTGAGTAGAATGCTGCAGAAGTTCAATGCAGAAAGCTGATTGTGTTTTGTACAATGCAGAAAGCTGATTGTGTTAGTAAAATGCAGAAAAGCTGAATTGTTAGAAAAATGCAGAAAGTTGAATGTGTTTATAGAATGTATGTGGGAGTAGAGTGATATTGCAGGTCATGCTGGAATTTAATGTAGAAATGCAGAAAGGTGAATGTGTCAGAAAAATGCAGAAAACTGAATATGTGAGTAGAATGCTGCAGAAGTTCAATGCAGAAAATGCAGAAAGCTGATTGTGTTTAGTACAATGCAGAAAACTGATTGTGTTAGTAAAATGCAGAAAAGCTGAAGTGTTAGAAAAATGCAGAAAACTGAATATGTGAGTAGAATGCTGCAGAAGTTCAATGCAGAAAATGCAGAAAGCTGATTGTGTTTTGTACAATGCAGAAAGCTGATTGTGTTAGTAAAATGCAGAAAAGCTGAAGTGTTAGAAAAATGCAGAAAGTTGAACGGGATAGTAGAATGAATATGTTAGTGAAAAAAAAAAAAAAAAAAGGGAAAAACATAATGGAATTGAAGTTGTGTTTAAGAGGGAATATTAGGTATAATGTAGAAGAACTTGCTTGTATGTTTGATGGGATTAATCTGGAATGATAAGAGAGAAGGTTTTTGTTTGAGAGGGAATATTAGATGAAGTGGAGAAAAGTTGTTCTGAATGTTTGAAGAGAAGTTCTGTTTGAGAGGGAATATTAGATAAAGTGTAGAAGAATTGTCCTATATGTTTCTGAATGAGGTGAATTGTAATAGTGTAAAGAAAAGGGGGTTTACTGTAATAGTCCAAAGAAAAATCAAAAGCAGCGTTTTTGTTTAATCCATGTACAAAACGCTGCATTTCTTCATTGTTTTTCACCAACTATAAAAGAGTTTATCTTCATCTTCTTCAATATGGAAAACTAGTCACACTTTTTAGAGCAGATTTTTTCCCCAATTTTTCGTTCAGTTACAATTTTATCAAAAGATCTTTCAGTGGACATAAGAGGTAGAGATCCTGGCTCTGGCTTAATTCCTTTCCTGAAAAAATCAATCTCTAAAATGGGAACACAGATGTGGGGACTCTGAGTGAGCAAGGGGGATGTGGAATTGTCAAATTGAGTTCTGGTGACAATGGCCAAGGGCGGACCCAGGCCCCTTGAGGGTAGGCCCAGGCCTCCCCTCGACTTTAAAAAAAAAAATTGAAATTTTTTTTTAAAAGGTAAAAAAAAAAGTTAAAAGTTAAAAAATTAAAAGGTTAGGTTTTATCTCTTTTATATTCAAGTTTTTCTTCCCCAATTCCCAACTTCCTATTTACATGCAGATCTGGATTTGGGGTGATTGTACTCCATATATTTGTAAACCTTTGTGTATTTTACTTTTGTTAAAGTTGTGATTGAGCTCTAAATCTATGTAGAATATTTTTGGTGGATTTGTGGTTGTTGTAAATGATAATCCTATTTTTTCCAATGATTTTGCATTGAATTTTCATAGGATTTAGGATACTTCTTATACAATTTGGGCCATAATTATTATCTAATTCTATTAATTTGTCTTTGCAGACCTAAACGATGATTTTGAGCATAAATGATAGGTTTGAATGTAAATTGCGTAACTTGAGCTTGGAAACTCAGAATGACCTGATTTTAGAATCTTTGGAAAGCTAAGAAGCAGAGCTACAACTTTCATGTTTTGGGTTTTTCCTAATTCTGACTGGACAGGGGTGAAAACTTGGCTTGAAATCGTGAACAGTATGTTAGAAACTGAAGAAAAACGTCTTTGGACGTACTTTAGTATTTCTATCATAACTTGAGCTGTAGACCTTAGATTGTGCTGATTGAGTAGAAAGATAATTTAAAGGGCTACAATTCATATATGTTTAAGACTTTTCCATATTCAGACTCTTAATGTCAACTTTGGCCCAAAATATTCTCACCGCGGCAAGGAAAAAGCTTCGCCGCGGCGAAACTGCGTAAGATGTGAAAAATAAAACGACGCGTTTTGGCTTGCTAGGGCTTGGTCCTTAAGTGAAAAAGGTATAAATTAGCACGAAAATGAAAGAAAAAGGGTCTTGGTTCGTCATTTGGAAGGCAGCTCTTGGAAGGAGAAGATTATTGAAAATTTGAGCTTTAAATTAGAGAAGATTTCTCCATCTTTTGCTTGTTTTTCAATGATGAATCTTGATTTAGTTTGTTTTTGTTATTTTGTTTTGTTTTTTAGTATGAACTAAGTTGTTTAGCTAGGGTTTGATGTAACCTTGATACAATTATTCAAATTTATATGAATTAATTTACTTTGAGTTTTAATTTCATGATTGAGTGTTTATCTCTTTGCTTAATGACTTTTGGATGCTTGATCACCATTCAAATTTGTGTTATTCACAATGAGACTAAAAAGTGATTTGTGATTGTGCCTCTTGGGATAAATACCGTAGATTAAGCAAACGCTAGAGATAGGTTTAGAGATTTATGAAATCTAGATAGAATTCCATAAAGGTTAAAAAATTTTGAACTATTAATCTTCATTTTGTTGGATACGGAAGCTTAATAAGGATAAATAGGAAAATATAGCTGGAGAAGGTATGTTTTACAACTTAGGGAATTATATTTTCAATCAAGGAATTAGAACTTGGGTAATAGAATCTATGATTTGTGTTAGCGTATCTAGGTGAAATCAACACCCTAGCATTTTTTTTAGCATTTTGTTTAATTAGTTAAGTTGTTGGGTTTTGCTTTAATTTTGTTATCATTCATTTATATTTTCTTAAATTGTATTTAGTTCATTAATTTTCCATCAATCCAATTTATTGTTACTTCAATTAGGACTTAAATTAGAGAAATCGATGCTTAGTAACACTATCCTCATGGGAACGATATTCTACTTATCACTTTATTACTTTTTGCAACTAGTACACTTGCTACATTTGTATGTTTGTCAAAAATATGCATCAGTAAACTCTTTTGATTATATTGGATTTAAGTGGATCGTTAGATTCCCGTGGTTTTTTTATCTCTTCACATTGAAGAGATTTTTTCACGTAACAATTTTCTTGTGTTTCTTTGTGAATTAGATTTTATTTTCTTATGTTTTCACCAGTTGATTGGCAAACAGTTGCGGAGCGAGGGGGCCCCCAGACAAAAATTCTGGATCCGCCACTAGCTATGCCTGATATGTGAAAACAAAGAAATGTAAACATGCATTGTCTTACATTCCATTCTGGTACATGATAGTATGATACCAATTCAATGATAGAGATATCAATTTGATTCATTCCATCCTGGTACAGTCGCATTTTGTGAAATCTCTGAGCTTCTATCCTTTCTATAATTCAGTTGTGGAGCCGGCGCTGGCCCAGGGTGGACCAGCCCTCCCTGAAATTTAAAAAAAGAAAATCCAAAAGGTTTTATGAATTTGTAATTACACCCTAATCAATTTAAATAATTTCTAAATTATTAATGTAATTATCAAAAACAAGATAAATAGAATGCTTAAATTATAAGTAAATAAGGTCCGTCTTATACAAATTTAATTTAACTCGTTATATGTAAAAAAAATTATAAAGTTTCCTAAACTTGATAATTATGGTTTTAATGTAGGAAAAATATATTATTACCATAAAAATAGGCCTCTAATTGGTTTCTTTAATTTAGTTTATTCATTAAAAAAATGGTATTTTTATGGGTTTTGTTATGTTAGTATGATTTAACAAGGATTATTTGCTGAACTTTATGGATGTCTTCTCAGAGGAATAACTAATTAGATAATCTTTAACAAACAAAAATGGCATCTTTAACAAAGGAGTTTATAACCACTATAAATTCATTCCTTAATGGAGAATGTTGGAACTTGGAACCTCCTATAAATTAATGGCTTTTACTATTTAAAGTACTTAAATTATTGGGCAAAGGAATGCTTTGAAAAACACTTCAAACAAAATTCTGCTCAAACCTTTAGGGGACATGGGATTATGGCGAAGGTCAGAGACTTAAGCCAGGTGGTGCCACTTTTTGGAACGCTGCAGATGAAAATATCAGTAGGCTGAGCCTTGTAGTGACCTTGAGCAAAGATGGCGCCTCTAGTAAATAAGAATAGCACCAAAAGCCTTTGTAGAAGCAAATATCCCCGTAAGCTTTCCAGCCATTTTCTTTAGGAAGAGCTGAAACTATATCTCTGCATGCTTTTAGGGTTTCAGGACGGACTTCATCTTCTTGCTTGGAGAATTTGGAGGGAGCATGTTTGTCAGAAGGGAACTGGGATTCCATGACTGCAACAAAAACAATCTAAAGATTCAATGTTAAGTAATTTAACATGATACAATAATTAATAAAACGATTTTATATATAGATGGTTCTACCGACAATCACTATGTAATTTTGGCATTCAATGTTATACGCTCTGTAATGTTTATTTTGCATGTTTAACGTGAATTCAACCATGAATGATTTGTTTGCATAAAAAGTGAAAAGAAAATCATGAATATATTATTTAATCTCACTAAACTACACCGTGAATGGATAATGTCAGATGGATGGGCAATGATTTGAATAATTATCAACCTGCCCCTTCAATTATTTAATAACTTTTACAAAGAGATTATTATTATTTTTTATGACTTGAGGCTATCCATATCAATTTTGTGTATACTTCAATTAATTCCTCAAATCTTTGAAATTATTGGCTAATTAAATATTTTAATGGTCACTCTTATTAATAAAACTCTTAAATTATTGACCGATTAAGAGTTACAATGACCATCCTTATTAGAGTGGTCAATTATTTAGCTACATCTATATTGGTATGGAAAACAATATAGATGTAAATCAAACAAGATCTGATGTTTGGTACGTATTACTTTCTTTATGTCAAATCATACTATTTTATTTTTCATCTCTATTGATAAAAAATCATATTGCATAAGGCAGATGCAAATGCTGACAAATATATTCACGTGGTCACTACCCAGGTCCCGCAAAGATTTTGAAATTTCATATATAAATAAATATAATTTTATCCATTAAAAGTTAAAATTCCTCTGACCCCATTATTCCTTAACCTTTACCTTTAGGCCCCCTTCCTTCTTCATTATTTACTGCCTACGCTATCTCTCTTCAACCTCGTCAGAATCTTAAGACAAAGCATATCACAGAGACAGAAAGGCTAATTAATTTTTTGTAAATGATGCATTTACTAGTAATGCTACAAAACATACTTAATAAATAACTAATTATAACAGGTAAGATAATTACAACAACAAAAAATAAAATTTGGAACATAGAAAATGGAAAATTGAAAATGAGAAGCTAGCACATGGACACTTAAATCGAAGAAATCGATCATTTTCAGCAAAAAAACATAAATGACCGCAAGAAAAAAAAAACATTAATTTCTCTTAATTGTTTCATTTTCAGATTAATAAAATAAGAATGCGTCCTTTAATTTATAGATGGTTCTACCATAAGTAATACTAATTAACCATTTTTACCCTCTTATATTCAATTTTCAGAAAAATAAAATCTTTAAGTGATGCATAAAATATAATCTCCATAGCCAAATTGCCTGGCTAAACCTCATATTGAATGAGTTGCATATCTTAGAAAAGCTAAATACAATAAAATTTAAAGAAAAATTCATGAGCTACATGACGTCATGACATGTAAGAATAAAATCCAAAAATTAAGTAAAACGACAAATTAAAAAATTACCATAAAAATTAGAGATCCAAGGTTTGCAAAGATAGTGAGAATGTGCTCTTATAATATGCTAATTACAGTAAAACCTCACTATAGTGATACTCTATGTAGGAATAAACTCTACGTAGTCATAAAAAATTTTAATCTTAATTTAGAATAGTTATAAATAAGAATAAACTCCACATTGTTATAAGTTATAATTTTTCTAATTCCTGCCTTAAGGAAAGTTGCTTCTTATTGAGTATGAGCAAGTGGTGAAAAACACATAGGGAGTTTAGTTTAAAGGGAGATATTGAGTAAACTGAGTTGGTTAAAGTTGATTAGTTTTAAATGTAGTAATTGGGTTTAGTTTGCAAACTTTACAAATGTCATGTTGTTAGTATAATTTCACTTAAGTGAAACGACTGAGTTTTGTGTAAAATGGGGAATGTATAAATTAGCTTCCCCTGCTCTATTTTCAGTTAATGAAATAAACCCAGATTTTCCAGAATAGTCTTCGTCAACTTCATGCTTTTCTTTCTAACAATTTCACGGAAAGGGTGGGTAAAATAGGAGGACTGCTTGGAATAGTAAAGCTTACACTTTCAGTGTTCATCTTTACTGATTTTGAGTGAGAGTTATCCAAATCAAAGCTAAGATTCACCATAGACGTGTGTCTAGGGCTCTGATACCATGAAGGATTTAAGAACAAGAAGCAAAAAATCAAGAAATCAAGAAACAAGAAAAGCGTGAAGTTGACGAAGACTATTCTGGAAAATCTGGGTTTATTTCATTAACTGAAAACAGAGCAGGGGAAGCTAATTTATACATTCCCCATTTTACACAAAACTCAGTCGTTTCACTTAAGTGAAATTATACTAACAACATGACATTTGTAAAGTTTGCAAACTAAACCCAATTACTACATTTAAAACTAATCAACTTTAACCAACTCAGTTTACTCAATATCTCCCCTTAAACTAAACTCCCTATGTGTTTTTCTCCATCTGCTCATACTCAATATCTCCTCTTAAATGAAACTCCAATTCTGTTTCTCATTTTTATTTTCAATCTTCTTTCTTTTCCCTTTTTTTTTTTTTTTTTCATCTGCCTATACTTGTATACCACCTTTCATTAACTACATCAGCTTTCTCAACACCTCTAATGCACTACAACTCCAAGAATATACACGCCAGAAATCTCAGACAACATCAGTTACACAGCAGCTCTCAAAATACACAGCTACAACACATCAAACACGCCAGAAATCTGAGACAACACCAGTTACACAGCAGCTACAACACAGCCAACACACCAAAAATTTGAGACAACACCAGTTACATAGCAGCTTTAAGTAAATCTTCACAATAGCAACTATCTCAGAGTACACCAGCTACCCATCAGCTTTAAAGGAAACATATAATAGCCAACACTAACATTCCAGTTCACAAACGCAGGTTCTAATACACTGCAGAACAACTACAAAGGCTTAAAACTCTAACCAGCCCAACATTATTTACTGCAGCAGCAGAACAACTACAAAGGCTTAAAAACTCTAACCAACCCAACATTATATACTACAGCAACTATATTACAACATCACAGCAAACAATTCAACTCTGATCAACATTCCAGTTCAAGCTTCACAAGTTCTAAAACACTGCAGAACAGCTACAAAGACTCAAATCTCTAACCAGCCCAACATTATATACTCCAGCAACTATATTACAACATCACAGCAAACAATTCAACTTTGAACAACCCATCATAGCAACCAGCCCAACTCTGATCAGCTGTAACTTCTTCTTCAGGTAAGGAGGACAAAACTGTCAATTTCTCTTTAAGAAAATGAAACCTATGTGCTGCAAGTGCCTTGGTCAGAACATTAGCAACTTGATATTCTGAAGGCACATATTGAACTGATAGTCTTACATAGTAATATATATATATATATAGATATATTATGTTACATTAAAGGTTTAAGATTAAATAAAATATTTATCTAAAGTTGTCTTGTACAATGATTTATGCTTCAGACTTGTTACTACATCTTTTAACTTGCAAGAACATAATAACTCACTAGCACACACACCTTCTTGTTGAAGCCAAAATATTTTTAGCTTCTCAAGCATGTTTAGATTTTCACAACACAAAATATTTTGTATTTCTGTACTATCATCCTTAGGATATTCCTTTCTCTTCTTGTCTAATTGCAGCAATGATTTCTTCTTTAGTTAAAGTATACATGGCTTGTTACTCGTTTGGATGATAGATAAAGACATTAATTAATATCCATTCGATTAGTGTAGTGAAGTTGTCAAATCTGATCACTAAATTCTACAAATGACTCTTTTATTCTCCTCATCCACTTCATTTGTAGCTTGCAATTCATCAACATTGAAAGTCCTAATTTTGTAGTGCTTAAAACTGTAGAATATTTATTTTTGTCAAACTTATGAATTGTGTGTGTGCACAATAGTTATGTGTGCACACTAGCTGTCAAACCTTTTATTTGGCTTGTCTCATCTATTGTGTGTGTGCACATCAATTCTTAGTGCACACAGTTTGCCAAACATGTGTCTTGGCTAGTTTCGTCTCGAGTGTGTGTGCACAACAACTTGTGCTTACACTCTCGTTTCAAACTTTTTGCAACCCGACACGAGTTGCATGTCTGATAAAGGGAAAAAGATTATGTTTATATTTGTCTCTTGATATTTATGACCTTTTTACATGTGTCATATTTTCCTTAAGTGTTCCTAGGGAATAAATTTATCTTTCCCAATTTGTTTTGTGGTCCAAACCAAAAGAATGAATAATTTCCTTATTTGGACAAACATGGGTCAGCTCCTTGTTGGCTGACGTGGCACTGTTTTGTTGAGCAAGAAAACTTTTATTATATAATACTCCTTCTTCCATAAATGTATCTAACCTTTTGATCTCTTATTTCATTCTACTCTGAATTTCTTAGAGTATTCTTTCTCTTAAGGTTCAAGGTTCATTTTCCATTTTGTGCCAAAACCTCACCATATCAAACATAGATTTGACGACTGTTGGAACGTGGTTCCTTTGTTAATGCTGGTGCGTGGCATCGATCCTTGAAGCTTGGTGGTTTACAAGCTGTTTTCAAGTGTGTTCCCGGAGAAAGGAGTTGCTACACGTTAAGGATTCAGAGTGTGGTTCTAAGTGTAAAGTTTAACAAGGAGTTCTTTTTACTGTAACTTAGATTAGCTTTGAACTATATCTTGTAATGTGTTTTTAACTTAGTAGATTGCTTTAATTTGGACAAGGTCCCATAGATGTAGGCTAAAAGTGGATTTAGCTGAACCGTGTATATGGTTGTGTTCTTTACTTTCTGCACTTATGTTTGTTATGGTTAGAAATTGGAAATCTCTTAATCAACTTGGTGATATTCCACTGCATGTCAAAATGGGTAATCTAAAACCAATCCCCAACAATTGGTATCAGAGCAAGTTCTGATAAGTTACTTCAGTAGATCCTTACCCATTTTACTCACTTTCATTTGCATCTGAGTGATATGGCCAGTGGTTGAAATTTGTTCTATATTGTAGTTTTACTTCAGATCTACTGTTTGTCTATGTGTGCACTTCCATCTGTGTGTTAGCATCTATCTGATTGCTTTTTGTCATGAGTTTCTTCACTAAAAGTGGATCTGCTTATAAACCTCCTCTGTTAAAAGTTCCTAACTATTACACATGGAGACCTAGGATACGTGCCTTCCTTAAGTCTATAGATGAAAGAGTTTGGTCCACAGTTTTGAATGGTTGGACAGCCCCGGTTATTGTTGAAAATGAAGTGTCAAAACCAAAACCTATTGATAGTTGGACTGCTGATGAAATAACCCTCACTAATTATAACCCTAAAACCTTTCATGCTCTTTTTAGTGCTGTTAATGTGAACTAAATGAAAGTCATAGCTAATTGTGAGCTTGCTAAAGATGCTTGGGATAGGCTTCAAGTCAAGAATGAAGGAACTAGTGCTATTAAAAGATATAGGCTCAGAAGACTTGTCACTGATTTTGAAAATTTGAATATGGAAGAAGATGAGACTATAACTGATTTTTATGGTAGAGTTTGTGATATTTCTAATTAATGTTTAGCTTTGGGAAGAATATATACTAATGCTGAACTTGTCAGGAAAGTGCTTTGCTCTTGGCCCCAGAGATTTATGTCAAAGGTCACCACCATTGAGGAATGTCGAGATTTGGATGCTATGGACATTGATGAACTCATTGGCTCTTTCAAAACTTATGAGTTGAATCTGCAATGATGGGAAAAACAAAAACTGAGTAAAGGTTTGGCTCTCAAACATGAGGTTGATTTTGATCCTTTTGATAACTGTGATTTAAGCTCTTTGGATGATGAAAACTATGTTTAACTTACAAAGAATTTTTCAAAGTTTTTAAAGAAAAACATGAAAAAGCCTCATAATAGTGGTTATGGCCAAAAACCTTTTGTGAAAAAGCCTTATGACGATCAAAACCCTGGTACCTTTACAAAGAAATTTTCAAAAGATAAAGAAAAGAAAAATAAAGGTATCAAGTGTTTTGAATGTGAGGGTTTCGGGCACACACAATCTGAGTGTGCTAACACACTGAAAAGGAAAAAGGTAAAGTCATGGCTGCCACTTTGAGTGAGAGTGAGCATGATGAGATTGATGATGATGATTTGGGTGATGATGAGAATGTTCTAGCCTTCACTGTGAATCAAGAAGATGATAAGAGTTAAGTTTCGGATGACACTGAAGATATATATGCCGAGCAACAAGAAGCATATGATAAGATGTATGACCAATGGCAATGAGAATGTTTTAGCCTTCACTGTAAACCAAGAAGATGGTAAGAGTGAAGTTTCAGATGACACTGAAGATATCTATACTGAGCAACAAGAAGCATATGATAAGCAATAAAGCTTGGTACACCAAAAAACCTGCACCGAAATTGTGTACCAGCCTACGTGTAACACGCTTCTGATTTTTTTAACAATTTTTTTCTAGTGAACGGTCGTCCATCAAATTTGGACGGTCGTTCACTCACATGGACGCCCATCCATATTATATGGACGGGGGTCCATATACCAGGGATGGGCGTTCCCAATTAAAGGACGCCTGTCTATAAGTAAAATGGAATAAAATTTTTTTATAAAAATTAGGGACGGTCGTTCATCCGTTATGGACGGCCGTCCCTTCATTTTGGACGGGCGTTCGTAAATAAGGGACGCCCGTCCTTAACCAAAATATGAAAATAAAAAAAGAAAAAAATTTGGGGACGGCCGTCCCTTAAGTTTGGATAGGCGTCCATACTTTAAAAAAAAAAAAAAAAAAAAATTCTAAACACCTTTCTTCTTTGCTCTTCTTCTTCATCTTCATTCCTCATCTCTTCTCTTTTTCTTCGTCTTCATTCCCCCAGCCTCACCTTCCTGAACATTAGTACCTCGGTTACAATCCAGCAGCTTTGTTTTACCAGTATCAGCATGGCCCATAATGTATTCTTAGGCATTCCACTTCCGTGGACAAGGGTTCTTCTTGTCCGCTCACTACAACATGGACCAGTAAAGCTCTTTTCATTATTTTGGGCTGTTTCTGGGGATGCAGGAGAAGGGACCAGTGAGTTTTGCTGTGGATTGTGAGTTTGCGGCACGGTCAAAGCCAACTGAGGAGTTTGTTAGCAAATATAAAGGTGACTATACCTTCATCGGAGGAAAGGCAGTTAGGTACAGGAACTTATTTGCCATACAATGGACCTCCTTCATGGCTGAAGACAGTCTTTACTTCATAAATGGAATACTCCATCTTAGGGCTAAGCTTACCATCAGGCACTCCCTTTGCTTTAGGCTGAATCGTGCTTGGAAAGTTCATGTACCCATGGTATGAAGGAGGTCCTTCATATCAAAGCTCAAATGTGGGTAAAGCCATGAGTGGCCTGGTGAATAAAATGAGCCAATATATTCCTGTAAGGATCTTTCTCTCTTTTTTCCCTTAAATAAGCAAGGCATTTCTCAACTTCTGATTTCACTTCTAAATACAATTCCTGAGCCTTCTTCCCGTCTCTTAATTCACTCTCCCTCCCTTCAAAACAAATTAACAGTGAACTTTATATTGTTTGATGAACATAATTATGTAAGGGTAGGAAATGAAAGGAGCATATATACCTTGTGTTTGAATTGGTTTTCCAAAATAATAATAGAACCTGCCTGGAACTTTTGGTATACAATATGGTATGTGGACTGGCTGGTTTGCCACCTCGCCTATCGTATCACTCCTACATGATCACATGATTTTTGAGAAATATTTGATAACCAGAAAAAGGAAAATGGGCTCTAACTGTATTATATACCTCAACTTCACTGTCTCATTTGTCTTTTCTTCTATTCCTGACCCAAAAAAAGGGATCTTCTTTTGGTCATCATAATCAAAAACTACCTGAAAATAACAACTATGCAATAAAGTTTCCATGGAGGCAAGTGAAGAAGGTGCGATAAATATGAAAAAAACACAGTGAATGAAGACGAAGAAGAAGAGCGAAGAAGAAAGGTATTTAGAATGTTTTTTTTTTTTTTTAAAGTATGGACGGGCGTCCATTAGGAATGGACGCCCGTCCAAACTTAAGGGATGACCGTCGATTCCTAATGGACGCCCGTCCAAATTTAAGGAACGGGCCGTCCAAAATTTATGGACAGCCGTCCCCAAATTTTTTTTCTTTTTTTATTTTCATATTTTGGTTAAGGATGGGCGTCCCTTATTTATGGACGCCTGTCCAAAATGAAGGGACGGCCGTCCATAACGGATGAACGGCCGTCCCTAATTTTTATAAGAAAAATTTATTCCATTTTACTTATGGACGGGCGTCCATGTGAGTGAACAACCGTCCAAATTTGATGGACGGTCGTTCACTAGAAAACAATTGTTAAAAAAATCAGAAGTGTGTTACACGTAGGCCGGTACACAATTTCGGTGCAGGTTTTTCGGTGTCCCTAGCTTTATTGTATGATAAGATGTATGACCAATGGCTAAAGGCTGTGAAAAGGTTACAATCTCTTGGTATTAAGAATGCTTCATTGTTGAAACAAAAGAAAGCCTTGTCAAAATTGTTGTGCTTACTGCTGAACTAACTGAGGCTAAGGCCATTATTGATAAGTTGAATGCAGGTTCTCTTAAGCTTGATGAAGTGCTTGGTCAAGGAAAATCTTTCGGAGATTGGTGTGGTTTGGGATTCAGTCCTGGGGCTGGCACATCGAAAGCTGGTGCTAACATATTTGTGAAAGTCACCGGAATGTCTGCTAAAGGAATTGCTATGAGACAAGTTACAAAGGTATCAAAATTCATTCCTATTTGTCATTTTTGTAACAAGAAAGGTCACATCAGACCCAAATGCATCAGATTCATTGGTTTTTTGAAGAAAGTTTTTAAGAACCATAGTTTTGTTGCTAATGTAAATCATAATACTAACAATGGTTCTTCTTCCAAGAGAGTTTAGAAACCTTAGGTTGATGTGAGCTATTTTGTGTCTCATACTTATTTGCTTGCATTTCAAAATGATCTTTGGTATCTAGACAGTGGTTCTTCAAGGCATATGACAGGTAATAAATCTCTCATGAAAGAACTTGAATCGGTTGATAGTGGACATATCACTTATGGAGAGAGGAAGAAAGGTAAAAATTTTGGCAAAGGATCAATTGTGCTTCCTGATTTTCCAGTTTTGAATGATGTCTTACTTGTTGATGGTTTGAAAGCTAACTTGATTAGTATTAGTCAAATTTGTGACAAAGATTTTGTGGTTCAATTCTCAAAGAACAAGTGTCAAATCTTGAATGGTAAAGATGTTTCTCTACTTGAGGGAAAAAGGTCAAATGACAATTGTTACTTGCTTTCTAACCATGTGTCATGTTTTAGTTCAAAAACATATTCCACTAACTTGTGGCATGAGAAGCTTGGTCAGATGAACTTCAAGAACTTGGTAAGACTTTCAAAGAAGGAAGTAGTTAAAGGACTACCAAAACTTGAACTTCCAAAAGGTAATGTGTGTGGTCCATGTCAACATGGTAAGCAAACCAGGATATCTCATAAAACTTTGTCAAATCTCAATACCTCATGTGTTTTGGAATTTCTCCATATGGATGTAATGGGTCCTATGCAAGTTGAAAGTTTGGGAGGTAAGAGGTATGTGTTTGTTTGTGTTGATGATTTTTCAAGGTATGCTTAGGTTGATTTTTTGCATGAGAAATCTGATTCTTTCAATGCATTTCAGAAATTGGCTAAAAGGTTGCTCGTTGAGAAGAGTTCTAAAGCTACAAAGATTGTAAGAATTAGGAGTGACCATGGAAAGGAATCTGAGAATGCTGATTTTGCTAATTTTTGTGAATTGCAGGGCATATTTCATGAATTTTCGACACCAAAAACACCTCAACAAAATGGTGTTGTGGAAAGGAAAAACAGAGTGCTTCAAGAGATGGCTAGGGTAATGCTTCATGCCAAAAAGCCCCCTAAAAGACTTTGGGCAGAAGCTATTAATACGGTATGTCATATTTCCAACAGAGTTTTCCTTAGAAAAGGTACTGTTCAAACTCCCTATGAGCTGTGGAAAGGTAAGAAACCTGATCTCTCATATTTTCATGTGTTTGGATGCAATGTTACATTTTGAATGATAGAGAGAATCTAGGTAAGTTTGATTTTAGGAGTGATGAAGGAATTTTTATTGGATATTCCTCCCATAGCCGTGCATTTAGGATCTATAACATGCATTCTAAAAAAGTCTTAGAATCCATTAATGTTATGTTTAGTAATGTAGAAGATTTTTTAGAATATTCTCAAGAATGTGAAATCAAGACATATATGTTCCTTGTGTGCCCACACAAGATGGTGTGAACACTGCTAAATCTCCTGAACCTAAACCTTCAGCAAATGTGTTGTCACCTACTACTGGTGCTACAGCAACAGGATATGCTCCCTACAAAGAATCATCTATTGATTCATCATTGCAAAATGAGGGGATAGAGCTGGTTGTTGATCTTTCTGATGAAAACCTTCAAAGGAGAAATCAAAAAAGAAAAGATCCACCAACATGGGTTCAAAAAGCTCATTCACCTTCAACCGTGATTGGAGATCCAAATGAGGTAATGGTTACAAGAAGGAGAAGACAAAATGAAATTAACCATCTGTGTTATGTGTCTCTTGTAGAACCGAAGAATGTCAAACAAGCTTTGGAAGATGAAAATTGGATTGAGGCGATGCAAGAAGAACTAGAACAATTCGAAAGAAATGATGTATGGACGCTTGTACCAAGACTAGAGGGAATCAACATAATAGGTACCAAATGGGTTTTCAAAAATAAAATTGATGAGTTTGGTAATGTTGTCAAGAACAAGCTAGGCTTGTAGCTCAAGGATATACTCAAGTTGAGGGAATCGACTATGATGAAACCTTCACCCCAATTGCTTGACTTGAATCAATCTGGTTGCTGCTGTTTGTTGCTTGTTGCCTCAAATCAAATTATTCCAAATGGATGTCAAAAATGACTTCTTAAATGGAATGCTCACCGAAGAAATGTATGTTGAACAACCGATTGGCTTTCAAGACCCTCACAAACATGATCATGTATTCAGATTGAAGAAAGCTCTATATGGTTTGAAACAAGCCCCACGGGCCTAGTATGAAAGGTTGACAACTTTCCTCCTTGAGCATAACTATGAACGAGGTAATGCCAACAAAACCCTTTTCAGTAAGCATGCTAACAATGAAATCATATGTACCCAGATTTACGTTGATAATATTGTGTTTGGTTATACATCTCATTCACATGCTCTTGAATTCATTAGTCTGAGTTTGAGATGAGTATGGTAGGGGAATTGAATATGTTTCTTAGTCTTCAAATTAAACAAATGAATAATGGAATGTTTGTTTCCCAATCAAAGTATGCTAGAAACATGTCGAAAAGATTTTGTCTTAAGAATGCAAAGCATGCTAGAACCCCTATGAGTGCTACCCTTAAGCTATGCAAAAGATGAACATGGTAAAAAGGTAGACAATAAGTTGTATCGAAGCATGATTAGAAGTCTTCTTTACTTAACTGCAAGCTGGCCTAATATTTGTTTTAGTGGTGCTGTTTGTGCTAGGTTTCAAAGTAATTCATCTGAGTTGCACCTGAATGTAGTAAAAAGAATCATGAAATATGTTTCAGGTACGTGTGACTTTGGCCTTTGGTACTCATTTGATTCTAACAATTATTTGGTTGGATATAGTGATGCGATTGTTCATGGGTGTGTCCCCGCATGAAGAAGGTCCAAAGAGTTGCTACACGTTAAGGATTCAGAGTGTGATGCTACATGTAAAGTTGAACAGGGAGTTCTTTTTACTGTAATTTAGATTAGTTTTGAACTGTATCTTATAATGTGTTTTTAACTTAGTGGATTGCTTCGATCTGGACGAGGTCCCATAGATGTAGGCCAAAAGTGGATTTAATTGAACCATGTGTATGGTTATGTTCTTTACTTTCTGCACTTATGTTTGATGTGGTTAAAAACTAGAAATCTCTTAATCAACTTGCTAATATTCCACTACACGCCAAAATGGGTAATCCAAAACCAATCTCCAACAAAAACAATTGGCAATTGTCTGTGGCTTCACATCAATTGACCATGCATAAACCATATTAACAGTTCTATCAAGGGCACTTATCTTTGTTGCTTCTTAGACACAATTTTATATCTATTTCAAAAGTACGCAATTTGAAGTGCTAAATTGAAATTTTATTACTACTAAAATATGAATTAAAATCCTAATACTATACTACTAAAACATGAATTATAAAATAAGAATCAAAACATTGATTTTTGTAACTACATCTCTATTAAGTTATAACCTTCTTATAATAATAAAATTAGTTAGTTCTACAATTATAATTATAGAGAGGTTTTACTATATATATAAGCTTTTCTTTCATCTTTTCCTTAACAAAATATAACACTTTGTCTATCATTTATAAGGTGATTGATAATTTACACCTCCTAAAAGTATCCATAACCTTTACCCCTTGAGAGTTTGGAAATAGCCACTTACAACCCCTAATGTCTATTTTTTCCATTAAGATGGACGGAGAAAAGGGTAAAACCACCATTTCACTTTAATTATTCATTGATAAAATTGTTATACACACGACTCCAACCCGTGATGTCAAAAATTAAAACTCAACACTTTGAACACTTGACTAAAAGCGTCAATGCAAATGCTTTAAAACATTATATTATATAATAAATAAAACAAAATATGAAAAATATAAATTTAATATATTTAAGATTCCTATAAAAATATTTTATTAAAAGTAATAGTAAATAATATTTTTCTACAGAAACTAAATAATATTACAAAACTATATATTTTCTAAACATAATTTTTGCATGGTAAATTTAAAAAACTTTAAAAGAAATTTAAATATACTTTAACCTAAATTTTAAATAAAAATTAAAAACATAAATTAAAGATTTTTTTCCAATCTTATTTTGCTTTATTGTTTATACAGTTCTTGTTGAAACACATTTAAATTTAATTTCTTTAGCACAGTGGTTTAGCTGTCATTCTTGAGATGACAAGTTCAACTCTCCTTAGCATTCTAAAAAGATAACAATGTTTCAGGGAAGATTGGCCAAATCATGGGTATATTTGTAATTGAACTGGTCAAACTTGGTCTTCCATCCATTTTAACCCCAAAAATAGATGACAGGGTTGTAAGTGGCTATTTTCAAACTTTCTAGGGGCAAAGCTACAATTCTTTTAAGGGTTCACCGGTAATTTACATGATAGTATTATATTAAATAACAATTCTTGTATTTATTCAGAATCGGAATGTATCCCTTTGTTTAACTTTCTATAATAGTATTCTATTCTGAATAGGATAAGATATTTAATTAAATGGCATAGGATTCTGAGAATATGTTTGGTACATTTTTTAAAAATATTTGTTAATTTAGCTAAACACTCCCCACAATAAAAGTTTATAAATTAACAAAAACACCCTTTCTCACCCAACTAATTACCGACAGTCGACCACCACTGTCAGACGGTGGCCGGAAGTCACCAGAATGGCCCATGACCTGTTGTATCTGGTTAGTTGTACGTTGATCTAACCTTTTCCGACCAGATTCATATCAGAAACAACCAAATCTACAGCCAAATATTTGGCCGTTGACGATGACCATATCTTGGCCATCGTTGACGGCCAAACGACGACCAAAAATCTAACCATCAATGATGGCGGTGGTGGGCAACTATCTGCAATTAAATGGGTGGAGATTCCATGACTGCAACGAAAAATTAACATTAATTTTCCAAAGTTGACTCAAGTGAAGAAGAAGCGTCGTAGGAAAGAATATATGTTTCCGCAATTCTTTCTTTTTTAAAAATTTATTTCTTTTTCAGTCATTGTACCTAAAAGTTTATGCTATAAGTGAGAGTCAATGTTACATTAGCACAATAAATAGTGTTATGCCTGAAGAAAGCAAGGTTGACGTAAGGCCAGGTCAGCATGCAAAAGTCAGAACCTGGGTACACCCACAGCCGAGTCACGTGATAAAAGGAGCAGCATGCTTCTGTCAATGCAGTGGGTGCACGCCAGACCAAGTAGGAGCTGGTGAGCTCCCACGTGTCCAATTCCTGCACCAAATCACGTAAATCGCTTTGGAAGGTGGGAAATGGGACATAAAGGAAGATTTGTACGGATAATCCCACCAACTCACAGATTCAGTAATCATAACCTTAATCTATCCCCCTATAAATTGAGAGTTCCTCTCTCAATTTGGGGATTAGCTAATCTCTTAAAAGAAACAGCATATACGCTCTCTCTCTCTCTCTCTCTCTAGTCTCTCAATCATTTGTAAAATCAGCTCGCGACATGCAACCTGACCGCTATCATTAATACAACATCAGTGGATGTAGGACTTGCTTCCTTAAGCATCCGAACCACTTTAAACAATGTCTACTCATTTCTTTTACTCTCATTCTTTCATCCACATGTGTCTTCTGAGTCAGCTCAGCATTTCACACTTGCGTTTGGTTGGTGTTAAAATCACGCATCAACAGTTTGGCGCTAGAAGGAGGGTCTGATTTAGTATTCATCCTTCATTAGGAGAATCTCTAACTTACTGGTCTCACAATAGCAAATGGCTCGCAGATTCGAATCTGAGCGACCCCACAATGGTGAGGAAGATATCCCCCAGGTGCAAGAGGGCACCTCTTCCGAAATACCCTTAGTTCCACAAGATCTTGAGGGGGATATTCCCTCAAGCTCACGGCTCGATCCAATCGTCATGAACTACCTGGAGAGGTTCAACAATACTCTTCAAACAGTCAACCGAAGGTTAGACCGCTTGGACCGGGTCACACCACCCAAATCTAATAAGGCGGTGCCACCACCAAAAAGGCCTGCAGGTCGAGTAAAAGCGCGAAAAAGGGCAATAGCCTGTGCCGCGCACGCTGTATTGTGTCAAAGAAAAGGAAAGCAAGTGGCGAACAATAGGCCTAGAGGCTCCAAGGTTCCAGCAAACACAGACTGCACCCAGGGTAGAATACCCGTGGCATTAAGGCACGATGACATGTTGCGACCTGAGCCATCCCATGCCATATCGCACGAGCACTCCCATAAAAGTGCAAGGCAGGAAAATTCCCGTTATCTCCAAAATGACGACCCCGATCGTCATGCAGGAAGTTACCACACTCCGCGGGTCAGTTCGTACCACCGCGGAGGTTGTGAAAGTTCCCCGAATAACGCAATGCCATCACATGGCTCTAGCCAGTGTGTGTCAAGATTGGTCGGAACTACCAACAGAGGCGAGGAGGAATCCAACCTATGGTCTTTCCTCAATCATAACCGTGAGGATAGAACCCACGTTGCATAAAGTAATCCCAGGTAGCGCCGCTACCTCAAATCGAAGAGCTGCGGCGAGCTCTTGATCAACTAAAAGCTCAGCAATATGAGCAAGGGCAGGTCGCATCAGCGTCCCCCTTTTCTCCGACGGTGTTAGCCGCCCCACTCCCATCAAGATTTAGAATGCTTGACATACGGGCGTTCGATGGAAATTCTGATCCGCAGGATCACTTGTATAAATTCAACAACCTAATGGAGCTTCACCAAGTTTCAGATTTGGCTAAGTGTCATTGTTTGGTAGTTACCCTAACCGCTCATGCCAAACGATGGTTCAGGTCGCTCCCAGCAGGATCGATCAACTCGTGGCCTCAGATGAGCACGACATTTTTAGAGCACTTCCAAGCAAACCGAAAGTTCTCAATGCCTTTGAGCTACCTTAGCAATATAAGGCAAGAGAGGGACGAATCCCTCCAATCGTACATCAATCGATTCCACAAAGAGCTTAATAAGGTAGCTCACACTCCCGAAGAGTCTGTTCGGACTCTCATCATAGCAGGAGTTCGTCCACAGACCGACTTGTGGAAAGAGCTACAGGCTGAGGATGATGTTTCCCTTACCTGCTTTTATAACCTTGCAGAGAAGTAACTCCATATTAAAAATTCAGTGGCGGCGCTCTACCGCCTCGGCCCCAGCACCTCATGTAGTGCACTTGGTTGGGAGGAAAATAGGAGAGTTGATCGCAGATGGGCTACTGACGATCAACAAAAAGGAAAGAAACCGCGCTATGAGCCTAAAAAGTCTTACGCCCCAGTTTCTCATCGTGACTGTGACAGGACCCAATATATTCCACTGAATGCATCCATTTCGGCAATTCTTGATAAATCAGAAGAGGCCGGTCTGCTCAGAGAGCCCGAGCCCATGAAAAATCCCCCATCAGCCAGGAATAGTAAAAAATACTGTTGTTTTCATTGAGGTAATAGGCACCACACCGATGAGTGCCGAGCTCTTAAGCAGGCAATCGAAGACCTCATTAAGCAGGGGCATTTCAAGGAATATATTGATGACTCCACTCCCTCACAAGAGAAAAATCAAGGGGAACTGGGAAAGAAGTGTCGTGATCGCAAAGGAGTATGCACCCTCAATTTGATCTTCGGGGGACCGCATTTCGCGAGGAACTCGCGAGGCGCCCAAGAAAGGTATGCTCGCGTAGCCCATCATGACCCTATCAGTGTGATGAGCACGATGCGACGACCACAAAAGGTTTGCAGGATGGAGAAAATTACCTTCTCCGAAAAGGATGCAATTCGATTGCATCATCCCCACGATGACGCTTTTGTGATCACGCCCCTAATAGGACGCCATAACATCCACAGAATGTTGATGGATAACGGAAGTGCTGTAAACATCCTGTTCCAGACAACTTTTGAAAGAATGGACTTGGACGAGGCCGACCTGAAGCCCGTCTCGTTCCCCCTATATGGTTTTACAGGGGACCACCTGATCCCCAAAGGAACGATCTTGCTTCCAATCATACTGGGTGACTTTGACAAGTGACCAAGGTAACTGAATTCTTGGTAGTGGATTGCCCATCCGCTTTTAATAAAATCTTGGGGCGACCTCTGCTAAGAAACTTCAAGGCAGTCACTTCGATATACCATCTGCAAACGAAGTTCCGCACCCCAACAGGGATAGGGGAAGTCAGCGGATCTCAGCTCGCAGCTCGGGACTGTTATGTGAAAGTAGTACAGATGGCGTGCAAAGGGAAAGGTATCTCATGCGGCATTCCCCAATAGGCAATGGCAATCAGCCGGATCAAGCCACAACCTAGCCCAGCCGAGGATAATATGGATCCTCGTATTCAAGAATGCCCTTCCAGTGGACCAATTGAGGATCTGTCTGAAGTATCGGTCGACCAGAGCGAGCCGAGCAGAGTGTTGAGGATTGGGAGCAATCTCAACCCCCACCTCGCCACCAAACTTACCAGCTTCCTCAGAGAGAATATCATTGTGTTCGCATGGTTACATGCGGATATGGTCGGGATTAGCCTGAATATTATTTGCCACGCATTAAATATCGATGGTGAAGCCAAGCCGGTTCACCAAAAGAGAAGAGCGATGGACCCGGAGCAATATGATGCCTTAAAACTTGAGGTGGATAACCTCCTTCAAAATGGATCCATCCGAGAAGCACTCTATCCAACCTGGGTTTCCAACCCAGTCCTAGTGAAAAAGCCCAACGGCAAATGGTGAACCTGCGTCGACTTCACCGACCTTAACAAGGCATGCCCGAAAGATAGCTTTCCCCTGCCCAAGATTGACCAGCTCGTGGATGCCACCTCAAGGCACGAGCTGCTGAGTTTTATGGACTTGTACTCGGAATACAATCAAATTCTGATGTACGCATCGGACGAAGAGCATACATCCTTTGTTACGGATCGGGGACTATACTGCTACAGAGTTATGCCCTTCGGCCTCAAGAACGCTGGCACAACTTACAAGTGGCTGGTTAACCGAATGTTCTTCGAACAGATCGGAAGATCGATGGAAGTCTATGTAGATGAAATGTTTGTCAAGTCGCATGTCGCTTTAGATCACATAGCACATCTCGTTGAGATGTTCAACATCCTCCGACAGTACGAAATGAAGCTAACCCCCTCAAGTGTTCATTTGGAGTATCCTCGGGAAAATTCCTAGGATACATGGTTAACCAACGGGGAATTGAGATCAACCCCGAGAAAATCCAAGCCCTCCTCGACATGAAAAGCCCGACCAATAAAAAGTAGGTCATGAGCCTCAACGGGCGAATAGCGGCACTCAGCTGCTTCATATCGAGACTAACAGATCGCTGCTTACCATTCTTCAATGTACTCAGGGCCAATAAGAAGTTCGAATGGACTCCCGAGTGTGAATAGGCATTCCAGAGTTTTAAGGAACACCTCGGGAAGCCACCACTTCTATCCAAGCCTCTCTCGCAAGAGATCTTCCTTTTGTACTTGTTTGTCTCTCAGTTAGCGGTCAGTGTAGCCTTAGTTTGGGAAGAGAACAGAACACAATGGCCAGTATATTACGTGAGCAAGCATATGTTGGATGCCGAGATGCGGTATCCAGAAATGGAGCAATTAGCTTATGCCCTGTTGATCGCTTCCCAAAAGTTACGACCCTACTTCCATGCCTATACAGTTCATGTAATGACCAACTAGCCACTCATGCAGGTCCTCCAGAAACCGGAGGCATCAAGTAAATTGCTCAAATGGGCCATGGAACTGAGTCAGTTCGATCTCCATTACAGACCGAGAGCAACTATCAAAGGACAGGCTGTTACCGACTTCATATCAACATTCTCACACCATCCGACAAATGAGTCGGAGCAATAGCCCAGCGAAGTCATTCAAGAAACTGCTCAAAATCTATCGACCTAGAGCCTCTACGTCGATGGATCATTGAACAGAAAGAAGGTCAAGGCAGGTCTTCTCCTTTTAAGTCCCGAAAGGGCTTGTACTCATGGCATTCTCCGGTTTGGTTTTAAGGCAACCAATAATGAGGCCGAGTACGAAGCTCTACTCACTAGACTGCGATTGGCCAAAGAAATGAGTGCAACCGCGATCAGTATCCACAGTGACTCCATACTGATCGTTAATCAGATTTTGGGGGAGTACCAGGCTAAGGAGGAAAATATGATCAGCTATCTGGAGAAAGTTAAGGCCTCACTTGAGCCATTCAAGCACTTCATGATCACACAGATTCCAAGACTACTCACTGGACTGCGATTGGCCAAAGAAATGAGTGCAACCGCGATCAGTATCCACAGCGACTCCATACTGGTCATTAATCAGATTTTGGGGGAGTACCAAGCTAAGGAGCAAAATATGATCAGCTATCTGAGGAAAGCTAAGGCCTCACTCGAGCCGTTCAAGCACTTCATGATCACATAGATTCCAAGAGATAGCAACTCTGTGGCAGATACCTTGGCAAGGATAGCCTCGTCATTGGACTCAGATGCATCGGAGAGCATTCTTGTTCGATTTATCGAGATCCCTAGTATCACACCAATCGAACAGGCCATGAATGTAACACAATCCAACGACAAGGTCGAGGCTAGAACCATCCAAACAAGATCTGCTCGTTTTACCCTCATCGGAGACCAGCTATACAGGCGAAGGTTTAGCACCTCTCTCTTCCGATGTGTAGACAGCGAAGAGGCAGATTACATCATGAGGGAGATACATGAAGGGATCTACGGTAATCACACCGCCACACGATCTCTCACCAAAAAGTTGTTCGTTAAGGGTACTACTGGCCCCTAATCCAAGAAGACGCCTACAACTTTGTCAAGAAGTGTGACAAGTGCCAACGGTTCGTGAATATACCGCGGGCTTCCTCCTACCAACTAATAACTATGACCAGCCCCTGGCCATTCTCCATGTGGGGGATCGATCTCATCGGTCCCATGCCAATTGGTAAAGGGGGAGTAAAATATGTCGTGGTCGCGGTGGATTACTTCACCAAATGGGTCGAAGCCGAACCGCTAGCCACGATCACAACCAGAAAGCTCAAGGACTTCATCTTTAAAAACATCGTGTGCCGCTACGGGATTCCTCATACCCTTATATCCGACAACAGAAAGCAATTTGATAACGAGGAGTTCAAGCAGTTCTGCGACGAGTTGGGTATTCACAAAAAATTTGCCTCCGTTGGGTATTCACAAGGCCGCAAGCAAATGGTTAAGTTGAAGCCATCAACAAAACCATTAAGCACACTTTAAAGGCCAAACTTGGCGCAGCCAAGGGAAATTGGGCTGACGACCTCCCTGAAGTTCTATGGGCATACATGACAACTCCGAGAACCTCTACCTCAGAAACCTTATTTTTGCTAGCATATGGCTGCGAAGCGATGATCCTTGTGGAGGTAGGAACCGATTCACTTCGGAGGGACCTCTACAACGAAACAGACAATGAAGCGCTTACGCAAGCAAGTCTAGACCTAGTTAAAGAACATCGCAGCAAGGCTCAACTAAGAATAGCAGCTTATCAACAACGCGCAAAGAGATTCTTCGACTCTAAGGTCAGGAGAAGAGACTTCCGGGTCGGCAACCTTGTTTTGAATGAAGTTCTTCTCGGTACTAGAGAACCAAGTGGCAGATTTTTAGGATCGAACTAGGAAGGTCCATACCGCATCGCCAAAGTGATAAGACCGAGGACTTATCATCTCAAAAGGCTGAATGGTTCCAAAGTGCCCCGAGCTTGGAATGCGGAGCATCTCCGACCATATTATCAATAATTCCGAACTCAATTTTTCCTTGTAAAAATTATTTTTTGTAACCTTTGTATATGTAAATAATAGTGTATTTTCTATCCTTTTGAAATAATCTTCACATGTAATTCTGTTCGCATAAGCGTGTTATAATTATGTTCGCATAGACTTGTTCTAATTTTATAAACAGTTAGGGAAATTAAAATAGTAATGTGAACTCATAACAAAGTGTACAGATTGTAAAGGCACAATGTATTTCATTGATAAAAGGAGTACAGTGGGCAATATTCCAAAAAATTACAATTATCGGCCCTGATCCACAACTCCAGGAAACCCGACCTCATCTCAAGACTAGTCGTCATCCGCCTGATCAGCAGTAGACTCCGGGGGGTGTCCCGAACCCTCTCCCGAGTCAACTTCTCAAGCGGCCTCTGCTGCTTCCTTATCATCGAGCTGCGCCATGGATATGAGGATTTCTCACCACTCCTCCGAAAGGTCGGACATATCAATCTGAGGATTCTTCGCCTGCAAGGCATATATGGACTCAATCGCCCATTCAGCCACCTTTGCCTTGACCTCCGCTGCCTGGGTCTACATCTCTTCGATCAGGGAAGTAACCCTTCCCTGACTTGCTTGGAGTTCAGCCCCGAGAGCCTGCCTTTGCTTCTCAGAGGCCTCCCTCTCCTGTTCTGCTCATAAGGCCCACTGAGAGGTCACTTTGAGCTCCTGGTCCTTCTCTCATACCTCTTTGGAGAGTCTGGCTATAGTCTTCTAGAGCTCCTTTACCTCCTCCCCATGCTTATCGAGCTCGGCCTTTTGGAAATCCACTGTGCGAAGAGCCGCGTTCCTTTCACCAAGGTATCAGTTCGTCGCCTCTGTGGATAGCTCTCTTTCTGCTGCAGCGGCTTCCAGGTCTCGCTTGAGCTTTGAATTCTCTTCCCTCAGCGCAACCTCCCCTGCAGTAGCTCCCAGTCGAACCTTTTGCAGGGATAGTTGCATGGAGAGCAAGGCCTGTGAACAAAAAAAAAAAAAAAAAAACAAAATAGCAAGTCAGTATCGAAAAGGACAAAAGAATAGCAAGTCAGTTCGTTGAGGACAGCTTGTTTACCTTTCTTAAGTGCTGAATCGATGTGGACATCAGGTCCACGTTGCTAGAACCCACGTACTCCTCGAATGCTTCCGCTAGTCCGCACTCCAGCAAAGTGAAGACTATCAGCTGTAAATGCTCTGGCAGGCTTCCCATCAAGTCCAGCACTGAAGTATCCTCGCCAGTGCCTCCGGAAGAGGTTGTGTCAACCGCCGGTTCCTTACCCGACCTTTGCCCAATGCTTGACTGTGACCTCCCGGGTTGATTGCCCTCAGGTTCATATTTTGACTCTCCGACCTAAATTTGCAACCTTTTCTTCAACCGCTGAGCCATTGTCTTTAGCCTTGGGCGAGCAGCCGAAGGCTGAGAAGTGCCCGCAGGTCAGACTAGGGCGCCTATTGAAGGTTAGGAAGCCTCAACAGGTCCCACCAAAACACCCGTTGTTCCTCCTTTAGCCAGGGGACCACTGGGAGCAGCTTCGATTGTCCTGACAATCCTTACTTGAGGGTAAATGAACTATCTTGATCATGACGACCTTGGTACCTTCGAAGGCATAGTTGCTGCATATGAGCGTCGTTAGTAAACAATCATTTGCACATGCAAGATCCAGTTAGGACGACTTACAAGATGGGGGCTCTAAGGTAGTGTCAACGTTGAAGAAACCTTATCTTCGTAGATTTGCGGTTGTCAAAAGCTTCTTCGCGTCGCCACTCGCTTCGGGCAGGAAATCGAAAGCTACGATTCTGTCCAGGTCCACAAACAGCTCCAAACTGGTCATCTTATTAACTACCAAAGATAAACAAGTGGTTATAAAAAAATAAAAAAATAAAAAAAAATTCATCATCGAAGTCCATGAATTCGTCAGGGGAAAAGAACCTACTCGGGTACTGAAAGCAGCAATGGTCGTCATAATGAAAGAAGAAAAACTTCGCTTCGTAGGCCCCCACGTTGCTAGGGTAACTGTGTATCCTCGCTGCTATAGTAGGCCATCTGGACAGGTAGTAGGAATCCTTGTCCTTGCTATTTTTCAAGATATACGAGTAGCCGAGCTCTAACGCAGTTAGCTCACCCAACCCGTTCTCACGACATGCGATGTACATGGCAACAGCAATCATGTACGCGTTCGGAGTGAGTTGCATCGACGCGATCCCGAAATGATCTAGGACCGACCTAACAAAAGGGTGGAAAGGGATCAACCCCCCACCCTTGAAGATTTCCTCAGAGATCGCGGCCAACCCACTTGACGGATTCTGAGCTGAGAGTGTCCTATCGCGGAAAACCTCCACGTCGATACCATATTGTTTTATCACCCTTTCGAGCTCATCTCTGGTAAGTACCGAGAGGATCTCACGAGTGGGACTCGCAGGAGCATCCTGCATAGACGAACCAGTCCTTTCCTCAGATCTGGTCGTTGAGGGGTCCATTCTTCTGCAGTATGCAAAAGTGACAAGTAGGGGGTCATTTAGCCCTCGTATGCTATTTCTTATGATGACATGGAAGAAAAACTCCCAAAAAACCCTAACAAAATGTTTCTAGCTGCCATTCACGGCTTGAACCCAGCAAGAACATCTCGTCTCTGATCAACTACTAGAAGACTGACTATTCAACTACTGAAAACAAAAAATAAAACAGAGAACGATTCTCACCTCTTGGAGTATGAAAATGACTTCTGCTTCAAATATCAGGAACGCACTGGTTTGGAAGGCAAAGAGTCCAAGCTTGTGAAAGTCTCTTGCTCTCTCTGAAAGACTTGCGGTGACATTGCCTGGGACGAATTTGAGTTTTTATAGCAAAAGAGATGATGCTTGGTTTTCCCAAAATCAAAACAACGTTTGGGCTGAAAGATGTCTCACCGTTGATCATGACCACGTGTCGCAAATCAGTAAGGAATGGTGACAGTCACGATTCGAGAAAACCAAACCATCATCCTTCCCCATTGAAAAACTCAAGCGACGGCACTCTCTCCCTCCGCATTCAATACGCCCCAATCTGCATTCAATGTTCTGATAAGGGGTATCGTTTCAGCATGTCATGCATTTAATGCACCTGGTTGGCACTTATTGCGCACAGAACACGTCTGTCAAAGCAGAAGTTATTTTATTAAATGCAGTCGTTACAAAAATGTGGCAGATGACATCTGAAAAGGTCATTACATAGAACACTCTCCATCGGTTCAGTAGCGAAGCGACGCGACTCTTCAATCATGGCCCTCTGGTCGTGAAGCGACATGACTATTGATAAGCATTCGGTCCTGAAACAACACGACCCCTTGTTTAGCAAAGGATTCCAAGTGTAATCAGGTCGCGCGCATAAAGGCGTTGCCTTGACCTCCTTTCGATAAGGTAGGTTCGACCAAAATCTCTTCATTGGCACCACAGCATGATATGTAGTTTCCAAGGTTCGATCTTCAAACCTTACAAACTAGGGGACTTTTGTTATGCCTGAAGAAAATAGGGGTGACGTAAGGCCATGTCAGCATGCAAAAGTCAGAACCTGGGTACACCCATAGCCGAGTCACGTGATGAAAGGAGCAGCACGCTTCTGTCAGTGTAGTGGGTGCGCGCCAGACCAGCCAGGAGCTGGAGAGCTCCCACGTGTCCAATTCCTGCACCAAATCACGTAAATCGCTCTGGAAGGTGGGCAATGAGACATAAAGGAAGATTTGTACGGATAATCCCACTAACTCACAGATTCAGTAATCATAACCTTAATCTATCCCACTATAAATTGAGAGTTCCTCTCTCAACTTGGGGATTAGCTAATCTCTTAAAAGAAACAGCACATACGCTCTCTCTCTCTGTCTCTTTACTCTCTCAATCATTTGTAAAATTAGCTCGCGACATGCGACCTGACCGCTATCATTAATACAACATCAGTGGACGTAGGACTTGCTTCCTGAAGCATCCGAACCACTTTAAACAATGTCTAGTCATTTCTTTTACTCTCATTCTTTCATCCACGTGTGTCTTCTGAGTCAGCTTAGCATTAAGGTAAATAATTGCCTAAATTATTTAGCAAATGAACCAACTGTTATATCTACATTTACATGAAACTCTTAACTTCTAATGTACAAAGAAAATGATCATACCTTCTGATTCTGCGTGCGAAGAGAAAGTAATAACCGAATAATGAGTTGATATCACTTTATTTCTGTAGCTTCTTTCTTTGAACTCCTTAGAAATTCACGAGCATGTATAAGCATTTTGTGTAGTAGACAGTGTGCTTTTACTATGGACAATAACGATGGATTATGGTTTTTTTCCAGGCAAAATGTGTCAGCACGTGGGCAATACATTGGGTCCTTTATTGAGTACATTAAAGGAAATTAATGAAGAAGGAATTGCATGTTAAATTCAATTTTAGTCAATCACGTTCAGGAATTGCCTTATGCCTAGGGGACAACACTACCAAAAAATGTTAAGATACGATTATTGAAATCTGTCAACATTATTTTTTACTGAAAAAACCGACTTTTGGATGGTCAGGCGGTTAACTGAGATTTTTTGGTGTATTACTCAAGAGATCTTAAATTTAATTCTCCTGAGTTGCTAATAAGGGTGGCCACTAGAAGATTACTCGGTCGTTAACTTCAGCCTTCAGGGCCTTGGGAGATTAGTTGAGGTGCACGCAAACTAGGCTGGACACCTCTGATTATCAAAACAAAAAAAAAAAAAAATTATTGAAAAGGTATTTTATATAAAGTACCTTAGTAATCTCTTAATATAAAATTATAAATCACGTAGAATTTTTTATGTTTTTTTGTTTAATATGTCAGTGAAATGTATCTTTGATTTATGATTCAAAACTAGTTTTAAAAAACTAAAATAGGGTTCAAATTTTAGTTGTATCTTATATTTTTAATATTTGGAAATGTATTTGATATGATTTTTAAAAATTGTTATCGAATTAAAAATAATAGAAAACTATTAAAACGATATTTAATCGTTTTTCTACTTGTACTAGTTTTTAAGATTGTATCATAAAACTGTTTTTTGAAATATTTCAAATCATTTCTATAAAGTTTTTGTATCCCTTGTTTTTAAAAACAAAAAATTAAAGCTAAATTCTATATCAAATAGGCCACTAATTTTTATCTTTCTCTAGTTATTACAGTAAAACCTCTCTATAGTGATACTCTATTTAAGAATAAACTCTACATGGTCATAAAAAATTATATTCTCAATTTGGGATAGTTATAAATAAGAATAAACTCTATATTGTAATAAGTTATAATTTTTTTAATTCCCATCTTAAGAAAAGTTACCTCCACATAGTAATAATTATCTGTATATTGCAAAACAAATATGCTATGTTACATTAAATGTTTAAGATGAAACAATATATTTATCTAAAGTTGTTTAAGATAATGATTTATGTTTTAAAGTTGTTACTATATCTTTTAACTTGCAGATAAATTACTCGCTAGCATGAACATCTTCTTGTTGAAGCCAAATATTTATAGTTTCTCAAGTATGTTTAGAGCTTCTTGACACAAAACTTTTTATATTTCTGTACTATCAACCTCATGATTATTTCCTTTATCTTCTTGTCTAATTGTAGAAGTGATTTCTTCTTTAGTTAAAGCATACATGACTTATTGCTCATTTGGATTAGTAAGAAAGACATTAATATCTATTTGATTAGTGTAATGAAGTTGTCGAATCTTATCACTAAATTCTACAATGACTTTTTGATTCTTCTCATCCACTTCATTTGTAACTTGCAATTCATCGACATCGGGAATCCTAATTTGGTAATGATTAAAACAATTGGGAATAGTATGTGGCTTCACATCAACTTGCTACATAATTTTGTAATGATTAAAACAATTAGCAATAGTTTGTGGCTTCACATCATTTTGACCAATTAGCAATATTTTTGCTAGTTGCAAGACACGATCTTCTATTAATTTCAAAAGTAGGCAATTGAAGTGTTGAATTGAAATCTTAACAGTATTAGAACATCAATTGAAATCCTAACACTATACAACTAAAACATGAATTATAAAGAAATTTTTGTTACCACACCTCTATTAAGTTATAACCTCCTCATAGTAATAAAATTAATTAATCCCACTATTATGACTATAGAGAGGTTTTACTGTATTAAGATCTGGAGTGAAATTTTGGAGATAACATTGTTAGTTTCTGAAATTAAAACAGAGTGATTTTGCATTTAACTAGTATACATATAATTTTTTTTTATTAGTTTTCTTTTCTTTTATATGATGCGTTGGGTCCAAGCTACTTTAATCATACTGTATCATTAGCTTTCTTTTTTTTTTTTTTTTTGTGATCGAGGCTGTCTAAGCTAGCTTACGTGCATCTCAACTAATCCTTCGGAGCCCTAAAGTTGACAACCGGATAAATCTCCTCAGTGGTCATCCTTATTAGCAACTTAGGTGAATCGAACTAGGACTTCTTAAATAATACATTCAAGAGTCCTAGTTGATCGTTGGTTTTTTTTTTTTTTTTTTTTGATATGATGTGATCATCTCATTTGTTGTGAAGATTTTAGGCAATTTTATTTAATATTAGTTCAGCTATGGTCTGAAAACTTGTGTATGTAACCTCATTACGTGTCATGTGGATTTCATTGAGCCCAAAAGGAAATATAACTATATATGTTAATATGTGTGATTCAAATATATTAATAATAAGTTTATGATATGCTATTTGTATTAGATAAAGATGCTTGTAGTTTATGATGTTAGATAGATCCTCTTTACGTGGGTGGCCAAGTGGTTCGATAAGGAATATTTGGTGTATTATTCAAAGGGTCTTGAATTCGAATCCCTTTTTAGTTGCTATGGTGGTTCTAGGGTCTTGAAAGATTAGTTGAAATGTATATAAGTTGACTTTGACACTCTCGATCATAAAAACAAAACAAAAAACTTCTTGCTCCATGATAGCTATTCGTATAAGATTCACTTTTAATTCATGAAGCCAAAGTTACATTTGAATACATTAAAAATTATAAGTTAGAATAATTATAGAAAGTTAAAATAGTAGCTATGGTCATGCATAATATCTTCATAATAGTTTAATGCACAGGACAAGCCAGTTCCATCCAATTAGTCGAGGGTATCTAGCTGGAATGGTTGCTTTCCAGGCAAAATGTGTCAGCACCTGGGTAATAAAATGGGTCCTTTATTCAGTAACTTAAAGGAGATGAGGAAGGAATTGCATGTTAAATTCCATTTTAGTCGATCACAATGACAAGAAGTTCAGGAATTGCCTTAAGCCTAGGGGGCTACACTACCAAAAAAGGTCCATCCTCCGACGCAGATTCCCGACGCGAGGACCGGCATTGGAGTTTGCCGACAACGCCGACGAGCAGCTACGTGGGCTAAAAAAGTTTATACCCCAACTTAGAATGCACCAATATATGGATGTGTTCTCTGACATTAATTTCTTGATTTGAACAAATAAAAACTTGTGGTTGGTATTTTATTACACTATAATATATCAATAATGCTACGGATACCGGGATTTTTGCACCGAAATATTGTACCAGCATACGTGTAACACGTCTCTAATTTTTTTAACAAATTTTTTCTAGTGAACGGCCGTCCATCAAATTTGGACGGCCGTTCACTCACATGGACGCCCGTCCATATACAAGGGACGGGCATTCCCATTTAAAGGACGCCCGTCCATAAATAAAATATGAAAAAAAAAAAAGAACTTTGGGGACGGCCGTCCCTTATGTTTGGATAGGTGTCCATTAGGAATGAATGTCCATCCATACTTTAAAAAAAAAAAAATGGACGCCCGTCCATACTTTTAAAAAAAAAAAAAAATTCGTCTTCATTCCCTATCTCCTCTCTTTTTCTTCTGTCTTCATATCCACCTTTGAATAGCTCTGAAACAGCTTACTCCATGACGTAAAGTAGCTCTCAACATCTCTTCACTGATACCACTAAGATAGTCCTCAAAGTTTTCATGGGATCGCAATAGAAAAGCCATGACGAATGGATAGGGGCTACCTCTCATGGCCTTTTCAATTTTCCTCCTGGGGTTCGTCCTATGCCTCTGGAAATACATATTCAGGGAGTGGATATATCCAATTTTGATGCAAGGATGCAAGCCATGACGAAACCCATATATACTGCAATTGTCCAACATGCCAAGAATGGAAAACCTGTGTTTGTATTTGTCCCTTCAAGAAACCAAGACTGGCTGGAGGACGTCAAAAAGTTCGCTGATGATGTGCAGTATCTATAGAAACCAAAATAATGGACGCCCGTCCAAACGTTTTTTTTTTTTTTTTTTTAAAGTATGGACGGGCGTCCATTAGGAATGGACGCTCACCCAAATGTAAGGGACTGTCGTCCATAATTTATGGATGGCCGTCCCCAAAATTTTTTTTTTTATTTTCATATTTTATTTATGGACGGGCGTCCTTTAAATGGGGACGCCCCTCCCTTGTATATGGACGCCCATCCCTTATATATGGACGTCCGTTCATATAACATGGACAGGCGTCCATGTGAATGAACGGCCGTCCAAATTTGATGGACAGCCGTTCACTAGAAAAAAATTGTTAAAAAAATCAAAGCGTGTTACACGTAGACTGGTACAATATTTCGGTGCAAAAATCCCAGTGTCCGTAGCATTATTAATAATATATATCATTAAGTTGGTGGCTTCGTAGTGCTTCATTTTGTTGAGAAACTAATTTATCTTTGTAGTCCCACATTAGGATTACACCAAAACATTATATGGAAGACAAAAGATATTATGATACTCGTTTTGTAATATACTTTTAAATTAATGTTCTATGTAATTTATTAAGCTTCACCTTTGTTGTTTATTGATCCAATAATTAAAAATGAATGCAAATCTTCTCAAATAATACCATATAAATAAACTTCATCTATAAATTTTTAAATACAATTTGATAAATAAACCACACATATTGACAATAGTACCATACAACAACGAAAATAGTAATCACAATAGTTGTTCAATATGCGAAGATGAATAAAAGCAAAATACCACATTGATAGAATTTGATATGGGTTTGACTCTTCACCTAATAAGGCATTATTGAATAGGAGGATTATATTCTCTTATAAACTAGTAGGCTTAAGCGTGCTTAGTCAGTGTAGGACTCCAACACTCGCACTCACAATCAAGCTCATATGTTAGGTTATGCTTGTTATTGGAGGTAGTTATTGATTTTAACTCCTCACCCGCTGGTCAAACACTCAGTTCAACTGAATCTGGGCTCTGATACCATGATAGAATTTGAGGTGGGCTTGACTCCTCACCCAATAAAGCCTTGTTCAATAGGAGGATTACCCTCTCTTATAAACTAGTAGGTTTGAGTGTTCCTAGTCGGTGTGAGACTCCAACACACATTACTTCGTACAATCCTACCCTTTTAATGAAAGATGTGAACAAATTATTTAGAACTCATAAAATCTTACCATCTTGATTCTTACATAGAACCAAATGAAATTCAATCGATCCTTCTACATATTTTGTAGCATCGAAAATATTTGTCGAGGCAATTAATAATCCTTTTTCAAACAAAAATGGTGTCGCGGAATTAAGTGTTTTATGTCACAACTCCAATGTGCATCGGAGTAATTCCACTATCAACTTCGACGCCCATAAACGTCGCATCAATGTGTTTTAAATATACAGACAGCCTGGGTCGATTTTGGATCCAAAGAGATGGGTTCTCGGTCCTCAGGCGTTAGCTTGCAAGCAAAATGCCATAGAGAAACAAATGCATCCTTTGGCTCTCTAGCTGTAAATGTAAACAGTGTTCAACCTGAATCTTTTACAGATTTTGGCAAGGAAGTGTACGGAATGTGGGCGGCTTAGTTGATAATCTCCTTGATAGATTTATCTCAATATAGGGAAGACAAACATGGGGACGCTTTGTGAGCAAAGGGGGTGGTGGTATTCTCAATAAACTTATCATTTCCGTTCACAATGGTGAAGGTCGACAGAGCCTTAAGCCAAGTGCTTCCACATTTTGGAGCGCTGCTGAGAAGAATAATATCACTGGAGTGATGAGACATTAACTGTTGTTGAGCAAACAAGGCATACTCTAGAATGGAAGCTCACACCAGAAGCCTTTGTAGACACAAAGATAATCTAAAAATCCCCAACCATTTACTCTGGGAAGAGATGAGATTGTATTTTTGTATATTTCAGGAGAGCTGACTTCTTCATTTGATGAGGTTCCTCCCACGGCTTCAATGGTTGCAACATAAGTGTGAAATAGTAATGGTATTAAATATAATATTGAATCCTTACATGGTAGTTTATGTTTTTAGTTTGTAACGGCAATTTAATAAGGCATCATAATTGAAGGNGCTACCAAATTTCACAGAATTGAGCTGACAAGAAGCAACAGTATACCTGAAGATTCTGCTTCTGCCTTGGTCTGGAGTCATCTGGGGACTGGGAATTCTTAGAAGACCCACCCCCTGCCACACCATTGGCTGTGGAGTTGGCCTGTATAGTGCGTGTAACACCGCCAACCTTGAGCTTAACCTTTTTCACCTTACTCTCATTTCCTAAACCATCACAATTCACTCCCCCCAACTGCCCTGGACTCTGGCTTTCACCATTCCTTCTCCAGTTAGCAGGGGCAAGGACACCTTCACTAGCACGTTTGTTGTTATGACCACTTCGCCCCAGTTCACTATTGTAGAAAATGTTAAATCCTCCATCCTCCCTCTTAGCTTTTTTTTGGGGTTTCTCACCTTCAAATCCACTACCAGAAGAAAACCCAGAAACAGATTGATTGAGATTGAACTCTTTCCGCTTAGATTTATTACCACACCCAACATTCTCATCACTAGAGATCTTGCTCATATCATCTGAAGGTGGCGTTGAATCACGACTTTCAACAAAAGATTGGGAATCAGGTCGTGGTCGGCGAGAAGTTTGACTTCTCTTCTTCTTGATAGCATTATTAATACCATTAAAACAATGGCCCCCCAACTCTTCCATGAACCAAAAATTGTTATCTGCCAGATACAGTGCTGCCACTACTTCTCAGATCATGTAACCAAAAAATACCGCAGAAAGTATGCAATGTAGAAAGTTTGAAAATGCTACACCAAAAATAAAATGAGAACCAATGAGTTCTTGTATTGGACAGATCCTAACAGAAAACAAGAGACGAAAGAAAAAAACGAACAATAAGAATAAAATGTTACTCAACAAAGCAATTGCCAGTGACATGAATTATTTAATGAAAAAAAGTTGGGCAATGCACATAGCCGGAGAATCTAAAAACCCAGGACCATAGCACAATACCTAATAAACAGATCTAAAATTCATGAAAGTGAAGAAATTCAAATGCAATAGAATGCGGATTACACAAATACATAGGTAGAACCGAAATAGAATGAAGGAAGGTAATCGAGAACCTCACATCATTGAACAAAATAAATTGACAATTCTTAGCGAACATACAAATCTAAGCCCACCAATCTCAGGGCTACAAAAACAGAGAACAAAATTAAGAAATCAAGAAACAAAAACTTAACACATTCACCAACCATCGTCAAACCCAAAATCGAGAGAGCCAACAACGAAAAGAAACAATAACAAAACGAAAAGCTCATGAGAAAGACAGATTCGTCACCTTCTCCCTCGGTCAAGAAACAAGAAAAAACTTGACAACGAGACGGAAACTCTGGGTCGAGACGGAAACAAGAGGCAAAGAAGAAAAGTAGAGAGAAAGGGAGAAGAATTGAGTGGTATAGGTTTGGTGGGTATGTAAAAAAAGAGGGGAGTTTTTGTTAATGTGAAAAAAGTGGGGTTAGAGATAAGAGTCAGGGTTAGAGAAGAATAGGTAACAATGATGGGAATGAGAGAGGTAAAGGAAAGATCACTAATTATCTTCTTGTTCTCCATTTTTTTTCTAGTGCCACGCCCTAACCCAAACCCACACTCCGCTGTGTTTTATTTTTTGTTTTTGTTAAGGTGTGATTTTAAGATTTTGTTGATTCGGTCACTTTGACTCGGGACCCAACTCACTCGAATCGACTCAATTCAATCTCTCTCCTACTCTCTCACTAGTAGAGTTGCTCTCTCTCTCTCTCTCCCCCTTGCCTTGTTTGCCTTTTTATTTCCCTCCTCTTCTTCACACGGTTACGCTGCAAGTGTGTGCGCAGGTTTAGGCCCTCCGCACCGTTGTGTTCACGTTAGTGGCCTCCTCTCTTATTCCTTACATGTGTGACGTGCCACGTGTCCCGCGGCCGTTACCTTTGTAGGAATTGCGCTGGAATTTGATTGGGTGTGGATTTGGTTGGTTTTAATTTAACCTTTTTCTGTAATTTAGGAGGTATTGATCAAAGTTTATAAATAGGTCATATTAGTTTATAAGCTCTAAGATTAACCTAATCTGTTTGTTTATAACTTTTTTAAACTTATAAGCCAAAAGAAAAATAAGTTAGGAGGAGGTACTTTTTATTTATTTTTTTACTTATAAGCTAGTTTGACCAAGTATATTACCATATTATCTTTGTTTAATTTTAAAATTCTATAGTATACCCTTATTTAATATAGTATCTTTTTTAGTCATTTTATAATAAAATGTACTTATAAAATACATTTTACCAAAGACGTCAACTACTTATCAGCCACTTATAAGTATTTTAACCAAACACGTAATTGCTTAAAATTTCAAATGCTTATAAGCTAAAATTAGCTTATAAGCATTTGTTGCTTATAAGCTAATTTTCATAAGCACAGACAATTACCCCCTTAATAAAATATAACAACAAAAAGATATTATAATCAAAAGATATAAAAACAAATTTATTATTGTTATGCCTAAAAACCACGTAAACTTACGTCAGTGAGTATAAATCAGAGTTCATAAAGGTTTTGCATCGTCCAAGAGCTGTCATATTGCCCCGTGATAGAAAGAATACAGTTGTCATCAACTTAGCAGATTCATGTTTTATTTATGAGTGATTGAGGACCACATACCTGTCCAAGCCCCAAACAATTTGAGGATATTTCATAAGTTATCAGTCAATGGGAGGTAAAGAAGGACTTGCATGGCACGTACCCACTTGCAGATTTGTAATCATTATCTTGAATCCCACTACTATAAATATAGGAGTCCCCCTCTCATTTTCGGGATCCTGAACCTTCATTCTGATTGTAATCTTTATTTTCAGAGCAAAGATAACTTATGAGAAAGAGACTAACTTGATTTCTCTCTGAGTACTCAGTTATTGTACCTCTGCTCGCTGTTCGTTGTATGCGACCTCTTGTAATCTCACATATATAAAAGAAACAGTGGACGTAGGAATCACTTTAAGCGTCCGAACCACTTTAAAAATCATTTCTTATTTATTGTTCAGTCTTTGCATTCAATTATATTGATTAGCTCTCACATAATCATTCACGTGTAATTTCTAAGAACAGCTTAGCACTTTGCACTTGCAAGTCATTGGTGTCAAAATCACGCATCAATAGTTTGGTGCTAGAATGAGGGCTTGATTTTATATCTGCTCGTCATTCAAAATCTCTGATCTATCAATTCTACTCGTGAACAAATGGCTCGTGGTCTTGAAACTGAGAGAACTAGCACCAACAACAAGGAGATCCCGCGAGTACATGATGTTACTTCTCTCGAAATACCTTTAGTTCCCTAAGGTACCGTAACGTCCTTGCAACCTCACGGCTTGATCCAGCTGTAATGAATTACCTAGAGAGGTTCAACAATACTCTCCAAACGGTTAACTGAAGATTAGATCGTTTGGATCAGGTTGTACCGCCCAATTTTGACAAGGTGGTGCCACCTCCAAAAACGTTTGTAGGTCACACAAAAGCGTGGAAACAGGCGAAAGCTCATACCACACGCACTACAGCGCGTAAAAATAAGAGAAAGCAAGTGGTTGACAATGGGCCAAAAGGCTCGAAGGGGCCAGTGAATACCAGTCGTGAAACAGGTAAAATACCTGCAGCTTTGCGATTTGGCGGTATGTCACATCATGAGCTGTCTCACGCCACATCGCATGGGTACCCCCACAAGAGTGCACGGCATTAGAATGATGGTTCTGACCATCATCGCGAAGGAAATACCCACCATCCATGGGTCGATTCTAACCACGATGGAGGTTAGGATAACTCCCCTAGCTATTCAGTGCCTTCACATGGCTCTAGCCAGCATGTGTTAAGGTATGCTGAAAGCTCTGGCCAAGGTGTGGAAGAGTCCAACCTGCGGTCTTTCCTCAATCGTAATCGTGGGGGGCAAACCCACATTGTAGAAAGTGATCCCCAGGTGGCTCTGCTTCCTCAGATTGAGGAGTTACAGCGAGCTTTAGATTTTGACTGCTCCTCTCCCATCAAGGTTTAAAATGCCAGATATATGAGCATTCGATGGGAATTCTGATCCACAGGATCATCTCTATGAGTTTAACGACCTCATAGAGCTCCACCAAGTTTTCAACTTGGCTAAATGTTGCTACTTAGCAATGACTCTTACTGCCCATGCTAAGTGTTGGTTTAGGTCACTTTCACCAAGATCTATCAACTCGTGGCAGCAGATAAGTTCGTTATTTTTTAAACACTTCCATGCCAATAGGAAGTTCTCAATGCCACTGAGCTATCTTAGCAACATACGGCAGAAGAGGAATGAATCCCTCCAATCCTATATTAATAGATTCCACAAAGAGCTTAACAAGATGGCTAACACACCCGATTATTGTAGGAGTTTGCTCGCAAACCGACCCGTGGAAGAAACTGCAATCTGAGGACGATATTTCCTTCACTCGCTTTTACAACCTCATAGAGAAATATCTCATAATTGAAAATTCTATGGCTACCTTGAATTGCCACGACCCTGGTTCTTCGACCAGTACTCCCAGTCGGAGGGAGGAAAACTGGGGAGAGAATAGTAAAAGATCTGATTGCAAATGGGCTAATAACGATTAGAGAAAGGAAAAGAAATAGCGGTTTGAGCCTAAGAAATCTTATGCCTAAGTTCCTCGTCGTGATCGTTACAAGAATCTGTTTACTCGACTGAACGCATCGATATCAGCTATTCTGGATAAATCAGAAGAAGCTAATCTGTTCGGAGAGCCAGAGCCCATGAAAAATCCTCCTTCAACCGATGAGTGTCGAGCTCTTAAACAAGCAATTGAAGACCTCATTAAAAAGGGGTATTTCAAGAAGTATGTGGATGGTCCAACTCTCACTCGGTAGAAGGATCAAGAGGACGATGGGAAGAAGCATCGTGGTCGCAAGGGTCTCAATTTTGTTAGTATTATATTTGGAGGACCACACCTCGCGGGGAATTCTCGTGGTGCTCAGGAGAAGTACGCTCGAGAAGCTCGTCATGATCCCGTGAGTGTATTAAATATGGCATTGCAACCTGCTAAGGTGCGCAAAGATGAAGAGATTACCTTCTCAGAGAAAGACGCGATACGATTGTATCACCCTCATGAGGATGCACTCATCATCATGGCTAAAATATGTCGGTGCGAAGTCCACAGAATGTTGGTGGATAATGGGAGCGCTTGAACATCATATTTCCACGAGCATCCAAAAAAATGCAGTTGGAAGAGGCAAATTTGAAGCCTGCCTCTATCTCCTTCTATGGTTTTACTAAGATCATTTTATTCCCAAGGGAACGATTGCATTTCCTGTCACTTAGGGTGAGACCCACGAAGTGACTAAGATGACAGAATTTCTAGTGGTAGACTATCTGTCTACTTTTAATGGCATATTGGGATGACCTCTACTTCAAAGCTGTCACCTCATTTAAATATGAAATTTCCCACTTTGACAGGGTGTGGGGAAGTTAAGGGGTCTCAGCTTGAATCTCGCGATTGCTATGTAAGAGCAGTGCAGATGGCATGCAAAGGGAAAGGGAAGCCAGCGGGCATTCTCAAGCAGACTATGGTGATCAACAGGATCGAACCACAGCTAGGTCTAGTGGAAGACAACATAGATTCTCATGTTCAAAGAGGAGTATTCCCGCAGTGTGCATGTTGAGACTCTATTTAAGGTATCAGTCGACCAAAATGAGCTTACTCGTATGTTGAGAATTGGAAGTAATCTCAGCTCTCAGCTCGCTACTAATCTAGCGAGCTTCCTTAGGCAGAATATAGATGTTTTTGTATGGTCTCATGCTGACATGATCGAGATCAGCCCGAATGTAATATGTCATACACTCAATATTGACAGTTAGGTCGAGCCAGTTCACCAGAAAAGAAGGGTTATAGACCCAAAGCGTTATGTTGCTCTTAAAGTTAAGGTGGATAAGCTTCTCTAAATTGGGTTTATTCGAGAAGCTCATTACTCGAGTTGGGTCACCAATCCTGTTTTGGTGAAGAAACCCAACGGTAAGTGGCGAACCTATGTTGATTTCATAGATCTCGACAAAGCTTGTTTGAAGGACAATTTCCTTTTGCCCAGAATCGATCAGCTCATTGATGCCACTTCTGGGCATGAGTTGTTGAGCTTCATGGATGTCCACTCGGAATATAATCAGATCCTAATGTACACACTCGACAAGGAGAATACCTCGTTCATTACAAATCGAGGACTATACTGTTATAAAGTCATGCTCTTTGGTCTAAAAAAGTTGGGTGACCTACTAGCGTTTGATTAACCATATGTTTTTTTAGCAGATCGAGAAATCAATAGAGGTTTATGTCAATGACATGCTGGTCAAGTCGCATGCCGCTTCAAATCACATAGCTAACCTCGCGAAAATGTTCGACGTACTCTGGAGATATAGAATGGAACTTAATCCTCTTAAGTGTTCATTCGAAATATCCTCAGGAAATTTTTTGGGGTATATGGTTAACCATCGGGGAATTGATGTCAACCCCGAGAAGATCCAAGCTCTCCTAGATATGAAAAGTCTCACCAATCGAAAGTAAGTTCAAAGCTTGAATAAGAGAATAGTGGCTCTTAGTTGCTTCATATCGAGAGCAACAGATCGTTGTTTGTCATTCTTCAATATACTCAGAGCCAACAAGAGATTTGAATGGACTCCAGAGTGTGAGCGAGCTTTCTAAAGCATAAAAGAGCATCTCAGAAAGCCACATCTTCTGTCCAAGCCTCTTCCCAAGAAAATCTTATTTCTCTATCTGTCCGTCTCTCAGTATGAGGTCAGCGCAGCTCTTATTTGGAAAGAGGACAAAATTAAGTGGCCAATATATTACACCGGCAAATGACTACTGGACGCCGAGACATGGTATCTAGAGATGGAACGATTGGCTTATGCTTTACTGATCGCTTCTAGGAAGCTACAACCTTACTTCCATGCCCACACCATTCATGTATTAACCAACTATCCACTTAGATAGGTTTTTAAAAGCTAGAGGCTTCGGGTAAGTTGCTTAAGTGGACTATGGAACTAAGCCAGTTTTATCTACAATACAGACTAAAAACAACAATTAAAAGGCAGGCTATCGATGATTTTATTTCGGAGTTCTCTCATCAACCGGATCGAGAACCTAAACAACCAGCTAGTGAAGTTGTCCAGGAAACTGTTCGAAACTTGTCAACCTGAAATCTCTATGTTGATGGGTCTTTGAACAGGAGAAGAGCCGTAACTGGTCTTCTGCTCATTAGCACTGATGGAACTCACATTTATAGAGACCTTAGGTTTGGATTCAAATCTACGAATAATGAGGTCGAATATGAGGCGCTATTTGCTGGTCTGCGATTAGTAAGAGAAATAGGGCCAGATATGATCAACATCAATAGCGACTTCCAACTGGTTGTTAATTAGATTCTAGGAGAATATCAAGCCAAAGAAGAGAATATGATCAGTTACTTGAAGAAAGTCAAGGCCGCACTCGAGCCCTTCAAGTATTATACGATCAGACAAATCTTGAGAGAGAGTAATTCTATCGTAGATGTTTTGGCAAAGATAACCTCATTGTTAGATTCCGATGCTTCAAATAGTATTCCGGTTAGATACATCAAGATTCCTAGCATCAGCTCACCCGAGCAAGTCGTAGCTACAATCGAATCCATTTTCTGGATGACTTTGATTATTTAGTATCTTCGAGATGGGGTTCTTCCTAACAGCAAGACTAAGGCAAGGCTTTTGTGAACTAGAGATGTTCGTTACACTCTCATAGGAGATCAGCCATATAAACGAGGGTTTAACACTCCCCTCCTCTAATGTGTAATAGATGATGCGGCAGACTATATCATGAGAAAGATACATGAAGGGATTTGTGGTAATCACACTGCCGCACAATCTCTCGACAATAAAATTATCCGCGAGGAATATTATTGGCCCCTACTTCATGAATATACTTTCAACTTTGTGAAGAAATGTGATAAGTGCCAAAGATTTGTAAACATCCCGCTAGCTCCTTCCCATCAGTTAACAACGATGACCAGTCCCTAGCCATTCTTTATGTGGGGAATTGATCTCATCGGACCCATGCCAACTAGGGGTGGAAAAAACCGGTTAACCGAACCTGTTTACCTTATATTTGAACCAAACTAGATTCCGGTTTAGGTGAAAAACTAGACTGGTTTTTCACTTAAACTAGTTTGTAACCGAACTGAAAATTCGGTTCGGTTAACCGATTTTAAACCAGTTTTTTAAAATGGGCTGGACCAATTTGGCCCAATTTTTTAAACCTTCCTCTCTGACCCAATTTCTTTTTAAATATTCAAATGGAGTCTGGACCATTTTAGCCCAGTCCATCTAGCCCTCCTCCTTGGCCCAATTCCATTCAATAAATAGTATTTCTTCTTAAATCTTCCTTCTCTTTTTTAAGCTATGGAGTACAGTTTTACACACTAGCCGTCTCCAGGTTTTTGACAAGCAAAATAGGGCTTTATCTTAAAAACAAGTTGATGAGCAACAAACCCTTTTAGAGCACAGCCGAGACTAATTGATAAAAAGGTTTGTTGGGACCAAGCAATTATGGCTTTAATAAGAAATTAAATTATGGTCCAATACTATTACTACTACTACTACGTCTTTAGCCTCACTCTATGTCTAATATAGCTTAGAATGCCACTCGTCCTATACTGCTCTAATTACAGAACTTGCAGCTACCATTGTCAAGTGTCAACAATCAATAGTTTAAAATATGGATTAATTCTTTCATCTTTGTTATCCTTAAGAACTTCAAAGATAGGTTGCAATATACAAGCAGCAAATACATTTACATAGCAGATGGAAAGGCAATAAGATCATAGAAGAAATCCGATCAAAAAACAAAGCAAAGGGACATAAATTGAATCATATATGTTTATATATATTCATCAATCGTCATTGTATTAAAAAAAAAAAAAAACACCCAATTTGATACAAAAAAATGAAGGGAAGAACCTGCTGTAGTGTTGTTGTCAAGTGAAGATTCAAGAAGGGTGAGCGACAACAGTTGACGGTGACTGGAAAGATGACAGCTATTCGTGAAATGAAAATTGGTTTGAGAGAGAAATGAGAATAAATCGGGAGGACACCTGTTGTAGTGCTAATGTTGTGTGTTGGACTCAAGTGAAGATTCACGAAGGGTGAGTGACAACGGTCGATGGTGGCTGGAAAGACGGTAGGAGGTAGACGGCAACGAGCTGAAAGAAAAATGGCTGGTCAGCGCAAAAGACAGAGGTTTGAGACAAACTTTGCGGGTTTGGGAATGTGAGAGGGTTAGACTTAGGGTTTAGAATTGAAAAATAAAAAATTAATTTTAAAAAAAAAAAGGGTTTAGCAATCTGGATCCGGTTAACCTTTTTTTATTTTAAAAAAATAGAAACCGAACCAAATATTCAGTTTTCCCATTACCCCAAACCGAAACCGAACCAAATCCAAAAAAAAAAAAATGAATTTTCGGACCGGTTTCGGTTTGATTTTTTGGTTCGGTTTTTTTTTTTCCACCCCTAATGTCAACCGGTAAAGGTGGCATCAAATATACAGTGGTCTTAGTGGATTATTTCACTAAGTGAGTCAAAGCAGAGCCTTTGGTCGTGATCACTACAAAGAAACTTAAAGACTTTGTCTTCAAGAATATAGTGTGTCGCTATGAGATTCCTCATACACTCATCTCTGATAATGAGAAACCGTTCAATAATGAGGAATTCATGTAGTTTTGCGAAGAACTGGGGATTCATAAGAAATTCGCTTCAATAGCAAGACCGCAAGCTAATGGTCAAGTTAAAGTTATTAACAAGATTATCAAGCACACATTGAAGGCCAAGTTTGGCGCAACTAAAGGCAATTGGGCGATGATCTCCCAATTTTTTTATGGGCATATAGAACGACTCCTAGAACCTGTACTTCAGAAACACTCTTCTCGCTAGCATATGGCTACGAGGCAATGGTTCCAATAGAAGTAGGAACTGGTTCACTTCAGAGAGAATTTTACAATGAAGCACTCTTGCATGCAAGTTTGGACTTAGTTGAAGAACACCGCAATAAAGCTTGGTTAAGGATAGCTTCCTACCAGCAGCAGGCAAAAAGATTTTTTGACTCTAAAGTTAAGAGAAGATGTTCTAGGTTGGAAACCTGGTGTTAAAAGAAGTCCTTCTCTATACAAGGGAACTAAGTGCAAGGGTATTGAGACCTCACTGGGAAGGCCGATATCATGTCGCTAAGGTGATACGACCTAGAACATATCACCTCAAAATGCTTAATGGTTCTGAAGTACCGTAAGCTTGGAATGTTGAGCATCTTTGCCCTTATTATCAGTAATTTCGAACTCATTTATAACTTGACCAGTTTTTACTTGTAAATTCTTCATTGTTGTGAATTCTGTGAATAAGATTATCCCAATTCTTCTCAAAGAATCACTTGTGTCATAATCTCAAGTTTTAAATAATCTTATTATTTATGACGCTTTACAAGTTTCATGATCGGATATGCTATATTTATTTTGTGAAATACTTAAGCTATAAAAGTGCTATCACTATTGGTCAAAACTTCTTTTATATATTTCAAAAATATTTACAAAGAACGACCTAAAGCTACATCAAAAAGACAGTACAAAAGACTTTATTCGAGCAGAGGAGAGAACGATCATTGGTCTTGATTGCTAGGATCCCTGACTTTAGTCACCATGACCTCTAGGTCGTTTGGCTGATCACCGACCGCTAGGGCATTCGCTTGATTCTCAAGAACTTTTGTTTCTTACTGATCATCCTCTAGGACAAGCTCTTGTTCTTCTTGCTCTTCGGCAGAAATCATGGAATCAAGAGCGACTTGGTATTCCTCAGGGAGGTCGGAGATATCCATGTTGGGATTGTTTGGCCATAAGTTGCAAATAGCTTGCAGTGCCTAATGAGTAGCCTTCATATCCATCTCGAGGTTCTATTGCTTCATTTGCTCGGTCAGCGACATGATTCACTTGTGAGCCAGTTCGAGATCCGTCTACCACGCCCTCTTCTCTTTCTTTGAGTTTTCCCATAACTCAGCTTGAGTTCTACTGCTTTTTCATGCTCTAAGCTCGCTTGCAGCTCTTTTTCTCTTTAGCCTAACTCCTTAGTGAGCCTCGCTATCATTAGTTGGAGCCCCTTATTATCGTCATCTTTCTTCTGGAGCTCGATCTTTTGGAAGTCTATTGCTCGCAGAGTATAACTCCTTTCGGTCAGATACACATTCGCCTAAATGTGAGCAACCTTTGCAACTTCGTCTAAAGTCACAAGATCTTGCTTCAGCTTGGCAATCTCCTTTCATCTTGTGGAGCTTGCCAGCAAAGCTGATTTTCATCTTATTGTAGGCTACATTCAGAGCGAGCAAAGACTGCAGAGAAAAGAACAAAGAGTTAGTTTTTTCTTCAAAGCTAAATGATTGATTCATATGAAAGAGTTCTCGAAGAGAATAGGTCATCTTACCTGACTTTGCATCTAAAGTGCAGTGGCCACCAGGTCAGCAGGTCGAGAAGCCACAAATCTGTCAAAGGTTGTGGCAAGTTGGCATTCTACATGGGTGTAAACCATCGACCACAAATGGTCTAGTATTTGCCCTAAAAGGTCCAACATGGATGGGTCGAGCCTTGTTGCAGCAGGGACCTCCTTGACCTGTTCCTTGCATGTTTCCCCTTGAGCGACCGTGGGCACTCCCTCTTTACCTTGCGAGCTCCCGAGAGCAGTCAAGGTCTTGGGAGTGTCCTTCGAGGTCGACCTCACTGAGAAGAGTTGATAGAGTTGTAGCTTATCTGGTAATATCCCGAAACCTTCTGATTCAGACTCAATTTCTTCTTCGATAGGTGTTGTCTTCCTCTTCTTCGTCTTCAGGGCCATGGCCTTCTTCCTCGGTGGACGAGCAGCGGTGGGCTAGGGAGCTTCTTCACGTCGCTCAGCAAGTGGTTGCCTCTTAGCACCAATTTGTATCTCCGTTACAGCGATATTGCTGGAGGTCGCTCCAACTGGTATAGTTAGGTTGATTCTTGGGAATGCGAACCCCCTAGACTTCTTCATCATCTTTGCGACCTTCGGTGGCATAGCTATTGCTCACCATAACAGACATGTTAGCAAAAAGAGTATTTTTTTTATTAAAAAGACTTAAATTTTTTCTGTGCAAGAAATACTTATGAGTTGAACTGTCCAAATATACATTGGGACTGAAAAACCTATACTTCCGAAGGTTAGCAGTGGTCACAAGCATCTTTGTGCGACATGTAAGGGTGACTCAAACTCTATATAATCTACTCGTATAACGACTCAGAAGAATAAAAGAACCTTGGTTTCTCTTCCATAGCCGCCAAAACCCTAAAAATTCTTAAAAATGCTTTTTCTAAAGGTCTGTGCTCTAAGTTTTGACTCTTAAAAGTGTTTTTTTTCAAACACTACGCAAGAATGTTCATCATCTAAGCCTATCAGACGTCTATAATTGCCATTACCGTAAAAACTAAGCTTTTTGATAGAAATGAAAAAGAGAAAAAGGGAAGAAATCTCTTTACCTCTTGATTGTTGGGAACAGATGCTCTGTTGTAGCGTTGAATGCGCATTAACCGGGAAGAGGATGAACTAATCTTTTGAGTGCAAAAATGTTGTTTTCTCTCTAAAAGTTTGAGTTTTGTGAAAAACGTAGAATAGGCTTTGGGTTTTATAAGGTGGAAGATGACGTTTGGTTTCTTTTATAAGTGACGTTTAGGCGGGAACACGTTTCCAGCCATTGATTGTGACCACGTGTCACCAATCTGTGTGAAGATCTTCATGAAGATCAATCGACGTTTCTCTTTATTGAAATTGTCAAGCGTCGGTGTGATTATCTCATCCACATTAAATGCGCCGTCATCCGCATTTAATATTTCAAAAGGAATGTCATTTCAGTATGGCTTGCATTTAATGCTCATGGCTGACACTTATTGCGCAGAGACACGTCTGTGAGATAAAACTTATTTTACTGACCAAGACAGTTTTGAAGCGCAACGAATAACATCTAAGGATGTTGTTCGAATAAGGCATTTTTTTCACGTGTCAAATTCGAACACCGAGCAAGATGATTCTCAACTTTGGACAACAAAATGTTTTAAGTGTTTTCAGGTCGTGAATGACAGATAGAGTTTGAAACACGTTTTTATAACACTAGACAAGATCTGGCTCAGGTAGTTGGACCTTTAGGCATGATCACGTCAGGTCGCTTATGTAATTCTCGAAATCCATGTCACGATCTATACTCAGTTCGCTGGTCAGATCAATCTATTAGCCTCATGTCGTTCCTAACAATGTGGTTGTTCTTAGTTGTTAGCTCGAGCAGGCATTCCCAGATACAAGTCAGATCGCGGAATAATCATAAAGTTCTCAAGATTCAATATTTGAACCTTAAGAACTGGGGAGCTTTTGTTATACCTAAAAACCAGGGTTGACGTAAGCTTACGTCAACGAGCACCAATCAGAGTTCAAAAAGGCTTTGCACTATCCAGGAACTACCACGTTGGCCTCTGACAAAAAGAATATGGTTGTCATCAACTTAACAGATTTTAGGTTTTGCCTATGAGTGATTGAGGACCACACATTTGTCCAAACCCCAGATAATTTGAGGATATTTCCTAAGTTATTAGTCAATGGAAGGCAAGGAAGGACTTGCACGACACCTACTTACTTACATATTTGTAATCATTACCTTGAATCTCACTACTATAAATAGAGGACTCCCCCTCTCATTTTCGGGATCTTGAACCCTCATTCTGATTGTATTCTTTATTTTCAAAGCAAGCCTACGAGAAAGAGACTGACTTGATATTCTCTTTGATTATTCAGTTATTGTACCTCTGCTCGTTGTTTACTATATACGATCTCTTGTAATCTCACATATATAAAAGAAACAGTGGACATAGGAATCGCTTTAAGCATCCTAACTACTTTAAAAATCATTTTTCATTTATTATTCAGTCTTTACATTCAACTATATTGATAAGCTCTCTCATAATTATTCATATGTAATTTCTAAGAACAGTTTAATACTTTACACATACAAGTCGTTGGTGTCAAAATTATGCATCAAACAATTATGAACATAAATGTTCATGCAATTTTAAATTAACTACGACTAAGAGATGAAGTTAACTGACGAATTGTGTTCATAAATAATATGATTATAAAAATGAAAAGAATATATAT